>NC_134498.1:28251620-28356620 GCF_040206685.1 Ascaphus truei
CATATCAAATAAGCATAACTTCTGTCAGGTTTTTGGAACACGGGCTCCACTTGAACACTCATGTCTCTGTAGAATAGTGTAAGTGAAAATGATCTTTGTCTTTATTTAATACATTACTGTATGTAAAGCCTAAATTGATACATTTTTTGCAACTCTCCCTTCAGTCTCAAGGACAAGTTACAATACTGTAGCTACTGTACTGGGATAAAGTATCTTTTTTTGGAAACGAACAACTTGCAAAGGCCACACATTACTTAAGTCATGAGTTTATGCCATCTGGTGGACAATCGAAACATCGCAGCCTAGTAAATCATTCTCATTATCATTTAACAGATCAGGCCCCCGTCAGCCAGGCATGAACCGTGGCTGGGAAGGCAAACGCAACGAAGCATGCAAGAGGTGAGCAGCGGCGGATTCCAGGTTTCTGCCAGGTACAAACCAGGCATTTGCTCGAATAAAGTGTGTCGGTGCAGTACATTCTATATTCTTCTATACACTCTAATGTAAAACAAATATAATCACTGCACTTCTCCGTATTAGGAGCATGCAGCTTATGAAGGAATTGGCCATACAAATGTGCAAAACAAAAAAGTGAATCCCTGCGCTTCTCCCATAGGGATAGCAATCAATGGGGAATATTATATATATATATATATATATATATATATATATATATATATATATACACTAGCTGAGAGACCCGGCGTTGCCGGGATGTAAATGCGTAATAGGTAGTATTATTTATAAATCGTGGAACAATAGGTGAGTATTTGTTGTAAAGGTTTCGGGGGGGGGAGAAAGGGGAGCGGGGGGGGAGAAAGGGGAGCGGGGGGGGGGGAGAAAGGGGAGCGGGGGGGGGGGAGAAAGGGGAGCGGGGCGGGGGGGGAGAAAGGGGAGCGGGGCGGGGGGGGAGAAAGGGGAGCGGGGGGGGAGAAAGGGAGCGGGGGGGGAGAAAGGGGAGCGGGGGGGAGAAAGGGGAGCGGGGGGGGGGGGAGAAAGGGGAGCGGGGGGGGGGGGGAGAAAGGGGAGCGGGGGGGGAGAAAGGGGAGCGGGGGGGAGAAAGGGGAGCGGGGGGGGGGAGAAAGGGGAGCGGGGGGGGGGGGGAGAAAGGGGAGCGGGGGGGGGAGAAAGGGGAGCGGGGGGGGGGAGAAAGGGGAGCGGGGGGGGGGAGAAAGGGGAGCGGGGGGGGGGGGAGAAAGAAGGGGAGCGGGGGGGGGAGAAAGGGGAGCGGGGGGGGGAGAAAGGGGAGCGGGGGGGGGGAGAAAGGGGAGCGGGGGGGGAGAAAGGGGAGCGGGGGGGAGAAAGGGGAGTGGGGGGGGGGAAAAGGGAGTGGGGGGGGGAAAAGGGGAGTGGGGGGGGGAAAGGGGAGTGGGGGGGGAAAGGGGAGTGGGGGGGGGGAAAGGGGAGTGGGGGGGGGGAAAGGGGAGTGGGGGGGGGGAAAGGGGAGTGGGGGGGGGGGAAAGGGGAGTGGGGGGGGAAAGGGGAGTGGGGGGGGAAAGGGGAGTGGGGGGGGAAAGGGGAGTGGGGGGGGAAAGGGGAGTGGGGGGGGAAAGGGGAGTGGGGGGGAAAGGGGAGTGGGGGGGGGCAAGGGTAGGTAGGGGGGGGAGAAAGGGTAGTGGGGGGGGAGAAAGGGTAGTGGGGGGGGGGAAAGGGGAGTGGGGGGGGGGAAAGGGGAGTGGGGGGGGGAAAGGGGAGTGGGGGGGGGGAAAGGGGAGTGGGGGGGAAGGGGAGTGGGGGGGGAAAGGGGAGTGGGGGGGGAAGGGGAGTGGGGGGGGGGGAAAGGGGAGTGGGGGGGGAAGGGAGTATGGGGGGGAAAGGGGAGTGGGGGGGGAAAGGGGAGTGGGGGGGGAAGGGGAGTGGGGGGGGGAAAGGGGAGTGGGGGACGGGGAAAGGGAGTGGGGGGGGGAAGGGGAGTGGGGGGGGGAAGGGGAGTGGGGGGGGGAAGGGGAGTGGGGGGGGGAAGGGGAGTGGGGGGGGGGAAAGGGAGTGGGGGGGGGAAAGGGGAGTGGGGGGGGGAAAGGGGAGTGGGGGGGGAAGGGGAGTGGGGGGGGGAAAGGGGAGTGGGGGACGGGGAAAGGGGGAGTGTGGGGGACGTGGAAAGGGGAGTGGGGGGGGGAGGGGAGTGGGGGGGGGGGAAGGGGAGTGGGGGGGGGTGGAGAGCAGTGGGCATATGTATTGTCATAATTTATGTATGGGCATTTCCCCCCCCCTCCTCCGTGTTGTAAAGGTTTCAGGGGGGAGAAAGGGAGCGGGGGGGGGGGAGAAAGGGGAGCGGGGGGGGGGGAGAAAGGGGAGCGGGGGGGGAGAAAGGGGAGCGGGGGGGGGAGAAAGGGGAGCAGGGGGGAGCGGGGGGGGGGGAGAAAGGGGAGCGGGGGGGGAGAAAGGGGAGCGGGGGGGGAGAAAGGGGAGCGGGGGGGAGAAAGGGGAGCGGGCGGGGGGAGAAAGGGGAGCGGGGGGGGAAAGGGGAGTGGGGGGGGGAAAGGGGAGTGGGGGGGGGGAAAGGGGAGTGGGGGGGGGGGAAAGGGGAGTGGGGGGGGAAAGGGGAGTGGGGGGGGGGAAAGGGGAGTGGGGGGGGGAAAGGGGAGTGGGGGGGGGAAAGGGGAGTGGGGGGGGAAAGGGGAGTGGGGGGGGGAAAGGGGAGTGGGGGGGGGAAAGGGGAGTGGGGGGGGAAGGGGAGTGGGGGGGGAAAGGGGAGGGGGGGGGAAAGGGGAGGGGGGGGGGAAAGGGGAGTGGCGGGGAAAGGGTAGTGGGGGGGGGAAAGGGTAGTGGGGGGGGGAAAGGGTAGTGGGGGGGGGGAAAGGGGAGTGGGGGGGGGAAAGGGGAGTGGGGGGGGAAGGGGAGTTTGGGGGGGAAAGGAGGGAGTGGGGGGGGAGGGGAACTGGGGGGGAAAGGGGAGTGGGGGGGGGAAGGGGAGTGGGGGGGGGAAGGGGAGTGGGGGACGGGAAAGGGGAGTGGGGGACGGGAAAGGGGAGTGGGGGATGGGGAAAGGGGAGTGGGGGACGGGGAAAGGGGAGTGGGGGATGGGGAAAGGGGAGTGGGGGGGGGAAGGGGAGTGGGGGGGGGTGGAGAGCAGTGGGCATATGTATTGTCATAATTTATGTATGGGCATTTCCCCCCCCTCCTCCGTGCGTCCGTCCCCTGCTGGTTCGGCTGGTGGCCCCCCCCCCATTCCCCGTGACTCCCCCCCCGTTCCCTGTGACTCGCGGCTCGCCCCCCCGTTCCCCGTGACTCACGCTCCCCCCCCCCCCCCGGCGCCCGCTTGGTCCCCCGATGTGCCGTCCGGCTGAGCGGCGGTAGGAAGCGCCCTGTGTGTGCCTGAGGCTGATGCGGCATGCGCAGTGGGCCTGAGGCTGAGGCGGGACGCGCAGTGTGCCTGAGGCTGAGGCGGGACGCGCAGTGGGCCTGAGGCTGAGGCGGGACGCGCAGTGACTTACCTGAGCGGGTGGTAGCGCCGGGGAGGTAAGGGAGCGGCTGGGGTAGGAGGGCCGCGCTTCCCGTCCGGAGCCAGTGCAGGGCGGCGCACGTGATGGGGGGGGCGGACAGAGGGTGTGTGTGTGTGTGTATAGAGCTGCTGTGTTGTGTGTGTGTGTGTGTGTGTATAGAGCTGCTGTGTTGTGTGTGTGTGTGTGTGTGTATAGAGCTGCTGTGTTGTGTGTGTGTGTGTGTGTGTGTGTGTATAGAGCTGCTGTGTTGTGTGTGTGTGTGTGTGTATAGAGCTGCTGTGTTGTGTGTGTGTGTGTGTATAGAGCTGCTGTGTTGTGTGTGTGTGTGTGTGTGTGTGTGTGTGTGTGTGTGTGTGTGTGTGTGTGTGTGTGTGTGTGTGTGTGTGTGTGTGTGTGTGTGTGTGTGTGTGTGTGGCCGTCACTCCGCCTCAGGCCAATGAGAGGTGTGCGGGGGCGGGGCGGCCCAAGGGACCAATGAGATTTCCCCTAGGGACACCGGCGGGACACCCCCCCGGCGCCCGCTTGGTCCCCCGATGTGCCGTCGGCTGAGCGGCGGTAGGGGAAGCGCCCTGTGTGTGCCTGAGGCTGAGGCGGGACGCGCAGTGGGCCTGAGTCTGAGGCGGGACGCGCAGTGACTTACCTGAGCGGGTGGTAGCGCCGGGGAGGTAAGGGAGCGGCTGGGGTAGGAGGGCCGCGCTTCCCGTCCGGAGCCAGTGCAGGGCGGCGCACGTGATGGGGGGGGCGGACAGAGGGTGTGTGTGTGTGTGTATAGAGCTGCTGTGTTGTGTGTGTGTGTGTGTATAGAGCTGCTGTGTTGTGTGTGTGTGTGTGTGTGTGTGTGTGTGTATAGAGCTGCTGTGTTGTGTGTGTGTGTGTGTATAGAGCTGCTGTGTTGTGTGTGTGTGTGTGTGTGTATAGAGCTGCTGTGTTGTGTGTGTGTGTGTTTGTGTGTGTATAGAGCTGCTGTGTTGTGTGTGTGTGTGTGTGTGTGTGTGTATAGAGCTGCTGTGTTGTGTGTGTGTGTGTGTGTGTGTGTGTGTGTGTGTGTGTGTGTGTGTGTGTGTGTGTGTGTGTGTGTGTGTGTGTGTGTGTGTGTGTGTGTGGCCCGTCACTCCGCCTCAGGCCAATGAGAGGTGTGCGGGGGCGGGCGGCCCAAGGGACCAATGAGATTTCCCCTAGGGACACCGGACATCCAGGCATACAGTGCTTTCACTAATATACAGTAGTATAAGATATATATATAGGTGTAAATACCTATAAGAATAAAGGAGACTTTTGGTTACATCCTTTGATCAAATAATGCCAAGCCTGCTAACCACGTCAAGGTAAGTCTCAATAGCAGGTCCCACGCTAAATGCATACTAGTGTTGTGAAATAAGCCCAGAATGGGTTAAAATATCAAAGCATATGCTTATATAACCCTTTTATACATTCTATACATTCTATGCAATTCTACACACATCAATACATTCTATATACATTCTATACATTCAATATACTTCTATACATTCTATATACTCTTCTATACACTTCTATAAATTCTAGATTCTTCTATACACTTCTATACATTTTATACACTTCTATACATTCTATAAATTCTATACACTTCTATACATTCTATACACTTCTATACATTATAAAAAATCTATACACTTTTATATATTCTATAGACTTCTATACACTTCTATACAATTCTATACATTCTATACGCTTCCTCTATTAATTTCATACACTTCTATACATTCTATATTCTTCTATACATTTTATACACTTCTATACATTCTATAAATTCTATACACTTCTATACATTCCATACACTCTATATACTTCTTTACATTCCATACACTTCTATACAATTCTATACACATCAATACATTCTATATACTTCTATACATTCTATACACTTCTATAAATTCTATACACGTCTATACATTTTATGCACTTCTATACACTTCTATACACTTCGATACATTCCATACATTTCTATACACTTCTATTAATTCTATACACTTCTATACACTCTATACACTATACTTTCTATACACCTCTATACACTTCTATACATTCTATAGACTGCTATATACTTATACAGTATACATTCTACACACATCTATACAATCTATACATTCTATACACTTCTATAGACTTCTATACATTCTATATACTTCTATAGACTTCTATACATTCTACATACACTTCTATACACTCTATACATTCTATACACTCCGCTGTACTCATCGGCCCGGGACAGGAGTCCCACCTGCCCCCCACCCCCCTCTCGGCAGCCCTCCAGTTACTAAACCTCAGTTCATATACATTATATAGACTTCTATACACGCTATGTAATTCTATACACATCAATACATTCTATATACTTCTATACATTTGATACATTCGATATAATTCTTTGCATTTTATACATTCTACATACACTTCTATACATTTCATACACTTCTATACATTCCATACATTCTTTACTTTCTATATACTTCTACACACGCTATAGACTTCTATAGATTTCTATACATTCTATACAATTATATACAGTACATTCTATAAACTTCTATTCATTCTACATGCTTCTATACATTCCATACACTTCTATACATTCTATATTCTTCTATACACTCTATACACTTCTATACATTCTGTACAATTCTGTACATTCTATACACTTTTATACATTCTATAAATTCCATACACTTCTATACATTCCATACACTTCTATACATTTTGTACACTTCTATACATTCTATACACTTCATTACATTCTATACACTTTAATACATTCTATACACGTCTATACATTTCTATACACATCGATACATTCTACATACTTCTGTACATTCTATACATTCTATACAATCTGTATACTTCAATACATTCAATCCACTGCTATACATTCTATACACTTCTATACATTCTATACAGTTATAAACATTCTATACACGTCTATACATTCTATAGACTGCTATACATTCTATACACTTCTATACTGTAAGGGTCCGCGGGTCACGACCGACCCGTCACGGTGCTCCCTTACCTGCTGCTCCGGATCCCCGTCACCTCCCCACAGGCGCAGGCATCTCCCGCACGGCTTCTCTTCTTCTTCCGGGTCGCGCGCGTCAGCCCGTCTACCTTACAGGGCGCGCGCGGACCCGTTCAGTTTATGCACGGCACTCGGGGGATAGCTCCTCCCCTACCTATCGCGCTACCACGCGACATGCCCCCCAACCTCAGGGACACTCCAGCCTGCCTTCTCGTCTCCTGGCTCCTATCCTGGCTACCCCTCGGGCCGCGCCTCCGCTCCACCTCCCTTCTGATTGGCGCCTGCCAGCTATTTAGCCCTAACTCCCCATTCAGTCAGTGCTCTGCATAGCTTGTAGTAAGTACCTTGGTGCTGTCTGCTCCTATGCTAGGCTCTTCTCCTGTATTTTCAGCCCCTGCGTTCCTGACCTTGGATTGTCTGCAAGCCTCCTCTGGATCTTGACCTTGGCAAACGAACATTCGACTACACTCTCTTCTCTACCCCCCGGACTGGGCAAACGGACATTCGACAACGCAGCTATCTCTACTCCCAGACCTTTGGCTTACGGACACGACCACTCTACCTTCTCCTACTCTGGATTCGGCAAGTACCTGACTCAGGGGGGCGCAAACTTTTTTCCCTGTGCCCCCCCCGCCCGGCTGTCCCCTCACTCCCACGCCCCCCCCCCCCAACACCAACTTACCCGCGCTCCGGCGTAATGACGTCACGTTGCCATAGCAACGTGACGTCACATGACCTCACAGCGTCATTTTGACGCCGCGTTGCCATGGCGACGCAGGGAGGAAGCTGCCGGAGCAACGGTAAGTTAGGTTTGCAGAGGCCCTGCAGCTCCCCCGGCACTTCATTTAAGTGCCTTCGGGAAGCGCGCAGGGCCTCTGTAAACCCCGCGCCCCCCCTGGGGGTCGCGCCCCCCAGTTTGCGCACCGCTGACCTGACTAACCATCTTACGCTTATACGAGCGTTACATATACATTCTATGCATTCTATATTCTTCTATACACTTTTATACATTCTATACATTCCATACACTTCTATAAATGTTGTACCCTTCTATACATTCTATACACTTCTATACACTTCTGTATATTCTATACACTTTAATGCATTCTATACACTTCTATACATTCCATACACTTCTATACATTCCATACACTTCTATACATTTTGTACACTTCTATACATTCTACACACTTTAATACATTCTATACAATTCTATACACCAATACATTCTACATACTTCTGAACATTCTATACATTATATACACTTCTATATATTGTATACAATCTGTACACTTCTATACATTCCATCCACTTCTATACATTCTATACATTCTAAACACTTCCATACATTCTATACACTTCTATAAACTTCTATACACTTCTAAACATTCTATACATGTCTATACATTCTATAGACTGCTATACATTCTATACATTCTACACACTTCTATACATTCTGTACATTCTATGCATTCTAGACACTCCTATACATTCTGTACATTCTATGTATTCTAGACACTCCTATACATTTTGTACATTCTATACACTTCTATACATTTGATACACTTCTATACATTCTATAGACTTGTATACAATTCTATACACTTGTATACACATCTATACATGTTATACATTCTATATACACTCCCCTTTACTCACTGGGACAGGAGTCCCAGCAGTTGCTGAACGGAGTCTTCTATAAATTCTATACAATTCTATTCACTTCTATACATTTCTATACATTCTATATACATATATAGACTTCTATACATTCTACACACTTCTATGCACCTATACATCCTATACATTCTTTACACCTCTATGCACTTATATACACTTCTATACATTTCTATATATTCTATACACTTCTATACACTTGTATACATTCTATACACTTTTATACATTCTATATACCCTTCTATACACTCCCCTTTACTCACCGGGCTGGGACAGGAGTCCCAGCTGTCCCTCCCTGTCAGCAGTCCTGAAGTTACTAAACTGAGTCCTTCTATACATTCTGTACAATTTTATACACTTCTATACATTCTATATACTTCTATACATTCTATATACTTCTATACATTTTATACATTCTATATACACTTCTATAATTCTATATACTTCTATACATTCTATATACACTTCTGTACATTCCATACACTTCTTCTGGAGAGTGAGTAGAGTGAGTGAGTAAAAACACTGACTCTGACACTGAGTTTGAAGCAGGTTCAATTCCCGGTGTTGGCTCCTTATGACCTTGGGCACGTCACTTTATCTCCCTGTGCCTCAGGCACCAAAAAAAACATAGATTGTAAGCTCTACGGGGCAGGGACTGTGTCTGCAAAATGTCTCTGTACAGCGCTACGTAAAACTAGCAGCGCTATACAAGAACATGCTATTATTATTATTATTATTATACACTTCGATACATTCTATAAATGCTATACATTCTATACACTACTATACCTTCGATACATTCTATAAACTTCTATACATTTCTATAAGATACGCATGTTAAATGTGAGACATCGAATAAATATAAAAACTAGTCTTAATCATTCTTCATGGATACGTTTATTCAAGTCATTTTGTAAATAGCTCTATATCTGATTAAAATCTATTTTATGATTAAATGAATCCTTCTTCTAAATGTGTGTTCTATTAACTAACAGGGTTGCCACCTTCTATTGAAGGCTAACCCGGAGACTTTTTGCAATAACATTTTTTACATTTATTTATCGTATTTATTTCTCTTACTGGTGGCGGCATCTCCCGGCATATCCTTCTCCCCCTGCAAGGTTCAGTCAGCATGTCTCTGCGACGTTTTCTGACCAGCAGAATTAGGGAGGATTTGTTCCTGTAAAGTACACCTAGTTTGGCATAGGTTTTGGATGTCAGGGTATCAATGTGCAACCCGAATGTTAAATGGGATTCAAACCATATGCCCAGGTATTTAAAACTAGTACAGGAGGGCCCCAGTCATGCGGCGGGTTCCGTTCTAAGGACCCGCCGCAAAGCGAAAATCGCCGGAAAGTGGAACCGGCGATTTTCGTTATGTGCGCATGAGCAGACCGGCAATGCGCTGTTCTACGCATGCGCGACATCGGCAAAAAACCCCATTCTGCGCATGGGCGACCCTGGGCCGGCCCGTTCTGCGTATGCGCGCCCCTGGACCAGCCCGTTCAGCGCATGCGCAGGCATGGCGGCACCCGTCTCGGTACCGCCGTATCGCCGAAAAGCGGGGCCTTGCTGTAACAGGAGTTAGGGTGGTGTTAGCGTTGGTTCTGATCTGGAGCTCAGCTATTGGAAGCTAAAAAAATTAGCCTCGGTAACAAATACCATTGTTACAGTCTTGTCAGTGTTTAAAAACCGTTTGTTTTGGGAAATCCAATTTTCAAGTCTCAAAAAGTCAGATTGGAGTATGTGTTCAAGGTCGGAGAGGCTATGGCTGTGTGCATATAGGATTGTCTGCATACATGTGCATTGAAGCTCCTTTACAAGCTGTAGGCAGATCATTGATGAACACTGAGAAGAGTAGGGGCCCCAGAACAGAGCCTTGAGGGACACCACAGGTGATATCCAAGGGGTTTGAGTTAGAGCCCGAGATGGACACATGTTGGGATCTACCTGATAGGTAGGACTGAATCCAGTTTAAAGCATGCTTCCCTATTCCAGAGCTCTGGAGTTTGTTAAGCAGGATAACCTGATCAACTGTATCAGAAGCCTTTGCAAAATCTAGGAATACTGCACCAGTGAGTTGTCCCCGTTCCATTCCACACTGGATTTCATTGCAAACTCTTAGCAGGGAAAAGAAACACAAGGCGCGCTATCCCAAAAGTTCTTTATATCCTTCAGACAATTGTAGTTATCTGCCTGCAGCTCCCATTCTCCCGTTATCAGCGGGGTCACTTAGAAACATATAAAACAAAAAAAAGGGGGCGCAAAAAAGAAAACAGAAAGCAAAATGAGTAACAATTTGATCACATTTATATAAAAAGCATAATTAATGCTTGCAACATTTACAAATATTTAAAAAAAATCACATATATATATAAACCTCGACTTATCAACAAAACCACAGAGGGTATGTTCATGTAAGAGCAGGATCACTCGAACTCACCTCTAATGGTGTTTGCGGCTGCATTTGACGTGACTGTGTGCGCGTCCTACGCACGTTATTTATGCTGCTGCGCTGTGAAACTCGGTTTCTCCTCTTTTTTTTTAGTTGTGGAAATATTTGCCTGCGCGGGGCGACCTTATTTGCTGTATTACAACGAACCTTCTAGAAAAATGAAAACGTGGTTTCTTTTCCCTGTTTCGGCTGCGACAGGTAAATATTTTCCTGCACGTGACAAATTCAGGTCGAGCCCTGGAAACGAAGTCAGAACAGGCTGTGAGAGACTGGAGGGCATCTGTGCCCCCACACAGCTCCCCCTGCATCACAATCACCTAATTAGTGCGTCAAGAATAAGAAAATGCAAATTGCAGCCATAGACGGAAGAAAATGAATATGTAACCAGCTCTTCGCTGCCACTGCGATGAGATCATTTAGATTTTTACCTTGATCATGCTTTGAAAACTAACGACGTAATCAAAAGCTAATTAAAATTGGCACAACAACATTTAACATTTTACGCACCATCAAAGGGACCAGCAGCCAATGATAGTGATGCAAAGTGCAGTTGTAGCCCAGCAAAGGAAGACTTCGATATACACGGTGTGTTAGCGGTGCATTGGAGGTTACCGGAAGGGAGGAGGCCACGGGGATTGGGCAGGGGACCTGCTGTGGGCTACGTGACAGCAGCAGCTGGCAATGTTTCCCCCTGTGACATTAGGGGCAATGTGGCTCGTCTAACAGAGGTAAAGCCCAGCTATTTCCCCATCGCCTGGATGGATATATAGGGTAGCCCTGTATTTTCATCCTATCGTGGCTTATATAGCCAAATATGTGTGTGTAAAGTGATTGTACCGGTTATTATTGCTGCACTATAGGTGTTGGTGTATAACTGTGTGTTCTGGAGGCCTTGGGCATGCTAGAATGGTAATACACTTACTCAGCCTGCACACCCAGGGGTCCAGGTTCACAGGGTCCCACGAGGTGATTGCGGACAATTGAGGGTGGTGATGGGCAGTCCTCTGGTCTGGGAGCCATTGGTCTTACTAAGAGGACCATTGTCTGCCCAGCCCAAGAGACGCCTATCTCATCAGGAGATAGCGAGCTGGCGTTGGGAACAAGAGGAGGTAGGCGCTGTTCTCATTGGCTGGTTCGTAATTCCTGCCCTACTTGCCTCAGCCTCTCCGTCACGCCCACTGTCTCGATTGGCCAACACAGATGAGGACATAGGTGAATGAATTAGACTGTAAGCTCCTCGGAGCAGGGACTCCTCTTCCTTAATGTCTAAAGCACTTATTCCCATGATCTGTTATTTATATTATCTCTTATTTATTTGATTACCACATGTATTACTGCTGTGAAGCGCTATGTACATTAATGGCGCTATATAAATAAAGACATACAATACAATGATATATCCATGTCCATTCCCATATAATAGTGAAGAAAAAGATCAAGCGCAAATAATATCACTAATAAACCAAATGACACAAATGATATACTGTCCTTAATGAGTGCAGCTCCCGACGTAGAATTCAAACCGGATTCAATCAGCAAACAAAGGAGAAACAGGTGCGCAAATCACATCAGGACATGAAAGGAAAGTAAAAAACACAAAATAGTGCAATATTGTCAACCCCAACAGATATTTTAAGTGTTGAAGCTTCTATAAAATTTGCACTCACGTGTTTAACGTGAAATGAAAGCGTTGTGGTTATTAGAAGTCACCAACTTATGTCTCCAGACAGGTACTCCAGATCCATATAGAGGGGAGGGGGGGGGGGGGAATCCATATACAAAAAGAGGGGAAAGCAAAATAGTATAGTACTGTTTTTAATATTAAAAACACAAAGTATTCCACTTACATAAGTGCCCTTGCTTGTAAACATTCAGACCACCCTGGGTCATATGGTCAGACAAAAGTATTGCAGCAACAGCATCCGCTCCATGGCCGTCACAGCAGGTACAGGGCTGGCTAGTTGCTTTCAGGAACCTTTTGACACCTCTAGCCATAAAACACATCCCCACCGGGGGAAGGACTAGCACAGATAACATTCCAAGAGACACTGTTTTTAAGTATACCTTTTGCTTGCTTCATTCATTGTAACATCGCCGGAAGAAGAGATCAGTGTATCTCGAAAGCTCGCACAAATAAAAGCGTTTCGTTAGCCACCAAATGGTATCATCTATTTATTTTTTGATTATTAAAGCTCGGCTAACACGGTACTGATACCTCTACATATATATATATATATATATATATATATATATATATATATATATATATATATATATATATGCAAATACAACTGTATGCTCATCTGCATGTCTTAGGCAGGTCTGCAACCCCGCCTTTCCCCATTATCACCCAGCATACAGCACTTCCACTGCAGCAAGGGATTCTGGGAAATGACATGCAAATGAGCACACTGTCACTTTTTGCCTCTAAAACCATTTTTAACATGGTTCCCTATAGGCTTAAGCTTGCTGCAT
Source organism: Ascaphus truei (assembly GCF_040206685.1). Lineage (NCBI taxonomy): Eukaryota > Metazoa > Chordata > Amphibia > Anura > Ascaphidae > Ascaphus > Ascaphus truei. The sequence goes on from NC_134498.1 coordinate 28,264,720, forward strand.
GGTCACAGCTTTGAGCACAGCCAGGGTTAAGGTGCATATTTGCTTTCCTGTGGAGGGTTTTTGTCACTTTTTTTACTCACCATAACTTAACTCAGTATTATGGTATATATATATATATATATATATATATATATATATAGTTATACGTTACCGTTCCAAGGATTGGTAAACAAGAGACAGCACTCAATGTTGAAGATCAAAGTGTATTAGTGAAAGCAAAAATACATCCAGAAACCCAACGTTTCGGTCCTACAGAATGGGACCTTCCTCAGTATCCTCTTGTATCCCCCTGAGGAAGGTCCCATTCTGTAGGACCGAAACGTTGGGTTTCTGGATGTATTTTTGCTTTCACTAATACACTTTGATCTTCAACATTGAGTGCTGTCTCTTGTTTACCAATCCTTGGAACGGTAACGTATAACTACATTCTCTATATGGGACGTGCACCTGTGGCTTAACAGCACCTATTGGAGTGCCAACTGCCTTATCTGACTATATATATATATATATATATATATATATATATATATATATATATCAGAAAATAGCTGTGTTAGTCCAGTTGCGATAGTGCAGAATAAATGAGTTCTTCAGTATTAGGTGATACCTTTTTTATTTGGACTAACAATTTATGTCATAGGACAAGCTTTCGAGAGTTTTCCTCTCTTCCTCAGGTCAAGCAATACTGATATACACAGGTTTCTGTGACAGACAGGGATTGGAAAAAAATGAATCTTTAGAAGACGAAACGCGTAGGGCTGTTTCGTGGACTAAATATTGTCCAGGTTTTATTCATGCACACTATCTCATTAACGGGACTATTGCCATTTGGTTTATTTATACTAAGTGAAGCCGTAAGCACTCAATTCCTGTGGGAGTTGCTGTAGCTGGTCCGGAGAACCCAGTGACGTCACCAGGACCTCGCGATACCACCATCAGAGTCCCATTGCAGTGACGGAGGGCTTGGAGTGGAGAGACGCTCCTCACCACATCCGGTACACGGAGTACACTGCAGGAGCTGCTGCTTCTACTACCTGCATATAACACAGTGAGATCCTCTACCTGTATATAGAGGAATCCTTCATTATCTATTTGACACTTGATGTGAGACTATTCAGTGAGGGATGCTATACAAACTTGCCTAATTTGGTGATCTATTATAGAAATCTGGCACTGAGGCTTACTATGCATACTGACCTTACTAATGGTCACTTCTCATGATCCAGTTACTGTAGATACACCGGTTTCTGATATTTTGTATGTGAATATGGTTCATCCGTCTGGCTAATAGCCTATCCAGCCCCTTTTAATGTGGCTTATTTAAATAATACTCTGTAGAATTGTACAGTATCTACCTCTACTATACAATATATGTATTCTATCTATATGCATCCATACCCCACCACTGGGGATTTTTAACTACTTTTATTAACACTGTATATATTTACACTTAATGAGTTAATTGAATAAAGTGTTTTTGTTGTTTGGAATATTCTGGCATGACCACTTATCTTGTAGTTATACATGGGTTACCTTTTTGGAACTGGACCCGCCGGGATATACAGTAGGAACAGAGGTTCCTTAATTGAACATTATTAAAAGACTACTGTATCTGTCTCTATTATTAGAGATATTTTTGTGGATGAGTGCAAACTGTGGGGGAATGCTTTGGGATCCCCTTGGATCATTTGTTGTGTATAGATAAACTGCAGACAAGAATTCTGGGTAATGACAGCAAAATAAGCACACAGTCTCGCTCATATAACTTTCCTATCCAGTTTAAATACAATCATTTTAATAATACTAACGGGGCTAGCGGTCAAATATTAGTGATATTCTTGTGCAGTGTTGTTTTTTACTTGTCATATATGTAACATATTAACAATAAATCCAGCAGTCTGTCATATTTTTTAATTACAGCCCAAGCACATTCCCCCTACAAAACAACATGTTGACCCTTTGTAATTGCCATTCTCAATCCAGCGGGTCTTTTATTTCCGCTTCTTTCCACGTACGCGTCAGACAAATAACAGGCCATTCAAACCACTTTCTCCTTCTCCAAATTACAGAGTGCAAGCATGCTGCATCAGCGCAGACACAGGGCAATTAAAGAAGGGAGAACGGTGGTGTTTTGCCAGAATGATAATGTCACTTCTATGTTAATAGGGCTCTTGTTCTATTATGAGTGCGGGCAGATCCACATACAAAATGGAGCTGTTAGAAATGTGTAGAAGTAGTGATTTTTTTTCCCCCCGTCCAGACAAAACTGAGGCAGGAAATTCTCAAAAGGCATGTCATTAGCTGGTGCATCATGGCTTCAACTTTGTCAACCCCTGTGGCTGTGGGTGATACAAGTATAACAGATGGGCCTTTTGTTCACATTCTGGGGATGTAGCCATGATAAGCAGCATAAAATATTTTGTATTTGGCATTAATTCTGAAGCAACTCCCAGGTGACTGATGGCTGCGCTGAGTCTATTAGAGTATGAATAACCTCAGTCTTACCCTGAGCCAGAGTAAAGTAGATTGTGATGAAATGTTTTTGAACCTATAAAAGGGTACGTTTAAAGCAATGGCCATAATGAAAGCCAGAGTACATTCCCATTAGAAGAAAAGAAGAAGAAAAAAAAAACACACAAACACATTGGCCCATGAAGAACATATATTTATTCAATCATTTTTTTTTGTCGAAGTCACAAAATTGGTTATCGAACTGCAGTGGCCATTCATCGTTTTCGGGTTTCTCAATTGTTTGGCGATATCGCCCAATTTTCTGGCATGAATCTGAAACAAAATTATTTTGTAATCATGCACGTTTGATGAATTTGGAGTTTCGTTGCCGCTCTCAACCTTTCAACATTCTCTTGATTCTAGATCACCAGAAAATGGTGTTCAGGTGTGTTGCTTAAACACTCCAGGTTGGTTAGGGCCTTGGTTGCACAGCATTCTGGGAATTCTGCTACTATCTGCATAGTAAATGCCGATAGATACTGGAAGTGTTATTTGAAAAACATACGTTTTCTTTGGCTGCGTGTTTTATAAATGTACAGAACAGGCCGTGAGGCCCAGGAAAAATGATGTTTTTCAAATGACAGTTAGTATTGCTCTTTTCACAGTGGAAAAAAGAATAATTTGATGAGACCCATTTAGATGAAACAGAGACTCGTGCAGAGTAGAAGTGCGTCACCCCAATGCATTCCATGCTGTGTAAGAAGGGAGAGAGTAAAATGCATCAGGGTTTTGTATTTTTGATGTCTCTCCTGTGTGATCCACCATAACAGACCAGTGATCACATTAGGGCTCACAATTTTATAGTTAGCTACGCGAGGACTAAACCAGGGGTGGTTAACTCCAGTCCTCAAGGGCCACCAACAGGTCAGGTTTTCAGGATATCCCTGCTTCAGCACAGCTGGTGCAGTCATTGTGACTGAGCCACTGATTGAGTTACCTGTGCTGAAGCAGGGATATCCTGAAAACCTGACCTGTTGGTGGTCCTTGAGGACTGGAGTTGACCACCCCTGGTCTAAACCGTACCAATGTATATCGTACCACTGGTCACTATGATCACACTAGAGATTTGTTTGGCGGATCTGGATCCGCCACGGATCTGCCCGTTCCTTTGGTCTGCAGATTTCCGTGAATCAGTCTCAAAAACAGCGATTTGTCTTTTCTGGATTTTTTTTTTTAAATCACTGACAGTCCACATGGCGCAGTCTGCAATCCGGTGGTGGATCTGAAAGAATCTAATCTGCAGATCCCGCAATCCATTGGCCGATTTCTTTTAAAAATCCGTCCGGATTGTACCCAGTGGCGGTTTTGGATTCATCCGTGCGGAACTGACACTGGAACAATCCGTGGACGGACTTCACCCCCGCGGAACGCCTTCTAAACGGAACGCTCGGGAAATTCCGGGAAACGGATTTTGACAGTTCCGCCTGTCCCCCGATGACACAATATCACCACACTGTAAGTGTACAAGACACTTTCCATTGCATTCAATGAGAACATATTCAAATAGATCATCCTAAAAATGGCCAAGGAGATAAGCCATATGTGTGTAATTGAGATATTACATTGAATATTAAAAATGCATAATCTTACACAAATGCACTGTTTTGTTCGGTTCCTCGAGCAGCACAGACAATCCTGCCAGACCCCAGGCTGCAGATTGTATCAGGTTTGAATGCCATGCTTTGTGTTGTTGTAATAGTGGTGCTTTAAGCTTTAAACTCTGGATTTTGGATGGTGTAATAATAAAACCAATGAAAAAAATGATGAATGAGCTGCCCAGGTTTTTTTCTCCCTCACTTTCTTGCCTTATAAGCATTGAAACCGCGAATATTGCATCTTTTTCATACTGATCTGCACAGTTTCTCACTCCACACACTGGAATAGTGCAGCATAAATAGACATAAAACCCCCATAAAAAGGATGAATTATAGCACGCAATTAAAATGCTGAAAAATGGATGGCAAATTTGCGGTTTTGTTTTATCTTTACTGCTCAAAGTGGCTGCCCTAACAATAATTTATAGTGTGTTGTGTCTCAACAAGAAAACAGCACAGATGGAAATAGCTAATTACTCACGCCTACTTGTACGGCTACATATAGTCATAAAATATAGAGATAATACCTGGTGTAGGTTAGCTTGAATGTACAATTCCTTAACTATTTCAGTGACAGAGCGTTTTTACATCTTATTGCTGTAATCTTCTATGTTTTTAAATTACAGCTTGTGTTTTGCATACTTGTGTGCCTGGCTAACTCTGTGTGTGTCTGTGTGTCTGTGTGTGTGTTGTGGAAATATAGACTGGAAGGGTCATTTTGTTTCACAGGCACCCATCTTGTCTTTTGTATGTCCTTGTTGTCAGTATGCGTGTTGTTGTAAGTATGAACTTTGCTCCAGGGGGTGGGGTGAGGTGGGGTGGACTATGCCTTGTTGCTCCATGCTCAAGAGTGTTATGGTCAGCTATAGAACCAGTTAAATTAATTGGCCTTTGGAGCCAGTCTGGGATAGATAACATGACCTGTAACTTGATTGGCTTAGAAGAGGCATATACCTTGTGCACTGTGTGATGTCATTATAATCTGCCTAGCAACCAATGTTAGCAAATGTATGCAATTATGTATAAGAGCTCTGTGAAGATTGCACTCACTTAGAGTCTCCCTGACTTTCCTGGTAGGATCCTCCAATATAGTGGATCAATAAATTACTCTGTATTGAACCTGTGTTGGCTCTTGTCTGTGTGCGAAGAAGTGGACATTCACAGTGTATATATATATATATCCTTGAGAAAGTCACCTAGAGTGACAAAACGCGTTGGACGTCATCACTTAGCAGCACAGCAACGCAGTGACGCATGCACGTTCTGTGCGAAGCAACCATGATCACTTGTTCCTCTACATCTGGGGATAGAGGCACCCGTCTTCATATATACATCCGGTGCCGCTGCAAGGACTCAGATGCAGGAAGCCTCAAATCAAACTGAGGTCTGACATGTGGGAAGGGAATTTGTGCCACAGGAGGGAATTGATTTTTCAGCATCAGAACAACACCAGGTTAACCGGATCGCACGCCGTGCTTTTCCGTGCTTCAATAGATGTAACAGGTCTGTCACCAGCACAGCCACATCACCCTTGAGAAGGGACATTCTCTAGTGGGTGTCTACTGTTCCTTATTGGGCTATCATCAGCCATATGGACTGTCATTGACATTCACCACTGTTGGCCTTTTTTCTTGCTTGCTTGCTCCACATCCCCTTACATATGTTACTTGCTAATTGCTGCTATCTGCTTGTACTAGACCAGGCCTGCACAACTCGTAAAGTGAGAAGAGCCGAACTGCTCCAAAAAAAAAAAAAATTGGGCCGCACGGGTAAAATAATCACCATCATCATCATCGTCATCATCATCATCATCTCTCCTCCAGCACCTCATCAACATCCTCATATATCTTCCCCAGCACCCCTCATCATCATCCTCATATCTCCCCCAGCACCCTTCATCATCATCCTCATAATCTCCCCCAGAACCCCTCATGTCAACCTTTGCGATACTCCCCATCTATCTCTCATACCCCCATCTCTCCTCCTCACCCACACACATAATACTCCCCCTCCACATCAAAAACACAATACCCCCCTGCACACCACACACATCCCACCCCCCTGCACCTCACATCACTCTCCCCCCCTGCACCTCAAATCACTCTCCCCCTGCATCTCACATCACTCCCCCCCTGCACCTCACATTACTCTCCCCCCTGCATCTCACATCACTCTCCCCCCTGCATCTCACATCACTCTCCCCCCTGCACCTCACATATGTCCCCCCTGCATCTCACATCACTCTCCCCCCTACACCTCACATCACTCTCCCCCCTTACACCTCACATCACTCTCCCCCCCTGCACCTCACATCACTCTCCCCCTACACCTCACATCACTCTCCCCCTACACCTCACATCACTCTCCCCACTGCATCTCACATCACTCTCCCCCTGCATCTCACATCACTCTCCCCCTACATCTCACATCACATCAATCTCCCCCCATGCATCTCACATCACTCTCCCCCCCTACATCGCACATCACTCTCCCCCCTGCACCTCACATCACTCTCCCCTTGCACCTCACATCACCCCCCTTGCACCTCAAATCACCCCCCTTGCACCTCAAATTACCCCCATGCACTTCAAATAACCCCCCTTGCACCTCAAATCACCCCATGCACCTCAAATCACCCCCCATGCACCTCAAATCACCCCCCATGCACCTCAAATCACCCCCCATGCACCTCAAATCACCCCCCCATGCATCTCACATCACCCCCCCATGCACCTCAATTCTCCCCCCTTGCACCTCAAATCACCCCCATGCACCTCAAATCACCCCCATGCACCTCAAATCACCCCCATGCAACTCAAATCACCCCCATGCACCTCAAATCACCCCCCTTGCACATCAAATCACCCCCCATGCACCTCAAATCACCCCCCATGCACCTCAAATCACCCCCCTTGCACATCAAATCACCCCCCATGGACCTCAAATCCCCCCCATGCACCTCAAATCACCCCCTTGCACCTCAAATCACCCCCATGCACCTCAAATCACCCCCCTTGCACCTCAAATCACCCCATGCACCTCAAAACACCCCCCTTGCACCTCAAATCACCCCCCATGCATCTCAAATCACCCCCCATGCACCTCAAATCACCCCCCATGCACCTCAAATCACCCCCCATACACCTCAAATAACCCCCAATACACCTCAAATCACCCCCTTTGCACCTCAAATCACCCCCTTTGCACCTCAAATCACCCCCCTTGCACCTCAAATCACCCCCCATGCACCTCAAATCACCCCCCTTGCACATCAAATCACCCCCCTTGCACATAAAATCACCCCCCCATGCACCTCAAATCACCCCCATGCACCTCAAATCACCCCCATGCACCTCAAATCACCCCTTGCACCTCAAATCACCCCCATGCACCTCAAATCACCCCCCTTGCACCTCAAATCACCCATGCACCTCAAATCACCCCCCTTGCACCTCAAATCACTCTCCATGCACCTCAAATCACCCCCTTGCACCTCAAATCACCCCCCCATGCACCTCAAATCACCCCCCATGCACCTCAAATCACCCCCCATGCACCTCAAATCACCCCCATGCACCTCAAATCACCCCCCATGCACCTCAAATCACCCCCTTCCACCTCAAATCACCCCCATGCACCTCAAATCACCCCCCTTGCACCTCAAATCACCCCCATGCACCTCAAATCACCCCCCTGTACCTCACCCCCCTCTGCACCTCACCCCCCTGTACCGCACCTCACCCCTCACCCCCCCTGCACCTCACCCCCCCTGCACCTCACCTCATGGCGGCAGAGCAGGCAGGACTAGCACAGCGGGCACAGGAAGTGCCACACGCATAGAGCGTGCATTCCTGAAAGCAGGCTCGCGGGCGGGAGAGGATGGGGAGAGTGGGCGGGATGAAAGCGGGCTCGCGAGGGGGATAAAAGCGGGCTCGCGAGGGGGATGAAAGCGGGCTCGCGAGGGGGATGAAAGCGGGCTCGCGAGGGGGATGAAAGCGGGCTCGCGAGGGGGATGAAAGCGGGCTCGCGAGGGGGAAAGCAGGCTTGCGGGGGGGAAAGTGGGCTTGCGAGGGGAAAAGCGGGCTCGCAGGGGGAGAGTGGGTTCAGGAGGGAGGCGGACGGGGAAAGCCGCCGCGGGCCGCACAATGAGTGCAGGCGGGCTGCATGCGGCCCGCGGGCCACGTGTTGTGCAGGCCTGTACTAGACATATTGCTTTTTAATCACACCAGTTTACTATTGTCATTTTGACTACTCTGGTCATTTAATAAAATTTACACACATTCATTTATCAACCATACGGAACTGGCACTTCTTTTTCTCCTGTTTTTTATATATATATATATATATATATATATATATATATATATATATATATATATATATACACATACATACACACACACACACACACAGTATGTACACGTGTATATATGGGAATTGCGAATTGGTCATGCCTTGATGTGGCTCGCAGGATTATACATTTTGGCCAAAGGGTTAACTAAATGACCCTTTTTCAAGATATATATAGGTATTTCACCGTGTATTTTTGTCACATTGGATGTTGCTCTGGACTTCTTTGTTCCACGTATATATTTGCACACCTACATCAACTACTGGCATAAGTTTGGTGCGTGCAGATATAAACAGCAATCAAGACTCATACATTTCCCAGACCAAAGTTGGGAATAAAGGATACCGCCCAACTATATACGTTTATATTAAAATAATGTGCATTAAAAGATACAGGGGACTGACATTTCGGTCCTCTAAGTCAGGGGTGTGCAAACTGGGGGGGTGCAATGATTTCTAGGGGGGCGTGGGAGGTTACAGAGGCGCCGCGCTTTCCCCCAAGGCATTTAAATGAAATACTGGGGGAGACCTGAGGCTCTGTAACTCCCTTACCTGCTCTCTGCCGGCTCTTCGGTGAAACGTCGCCATGGCAACGCAGCATCATTCGACGCCGAGTCCTTGGAGAGGGGGTTGCGAACGCTGCGGCTGCCTGGCAGGGGGGTGCAGGTAAGGAAGTTTGCGCACCCCTACTCTAAGTAATGACGCTCTGATGAGTCTTGATTATTGTTTGATACATGCACACGCTAATATTATAGCAGTGCTTGATTGAGTTCTGCCTATTATACGTTTATGTAGTTATATGTATGTATATGCCTATGCAGTGTATGGTGACTGGTTGAATGGAAAAGGGATGTTAGGACTTGAGAATATAGACGTAGAATAGAAGGAGCTGGGATTGCATTCCTGACAATGCATGTTTTGCAGCACATTGGCGGCCGAGAGCTATTTTCATCTTATTCATCTTTGTGTCATTCAAAAAAAGTGCATTTATTTACCCCCCCACACACACACATCCATACAAACACACATCCACGCACACATGCATACATACATACACACATACACACCAATACTTACATTTGAGCGCAGGCAGCGGCGCGAAAAGATGAATTTCTTCATCTTTGCCGCTGTCTGTCGGCTCCCCTCTCCCTGCCGTGCGCGCGCAGCACTTTTATAGAAAGGCTTACTAATGTCAGCCAACTAAAAATCCACGCGTCCCCGCTACTATAAAACGGGCCTTATGTAGTTCTGTCTTGTATGTCATTTTCTCTTTGTCTCTCTTCCTTCCTGTATCCTTTCCCTTTCATGTCTGTTTCTACCCCTGTGATTTAACCCTTTGCTCCCTCTCACCTTTCCCAGCCAGTCTCTCAGGCTGCAGCTCCAGTCCCGCCCACTGACCGAGGCCCCACCCCTTTGCCTCCCTCTCACCTTTCCCAGCCAGTCTCTCAGGCTGCAGCTCCAGCCTTGCCCACTGACCGAGGCCCCGCTCCCTCACCTCCCTCACATTTCCCAGCCTGTATCCCAGGCTGCAGCTCCAGCCCCGCCCACTGACCGAGGCCCCGCCCCTTACCCTCCCTCTCACCTTTCCCTCCCTCTCACCTTTCCCTCCCTCTCACCTTTCCCTCCCTCTCACCTTTCTCTCCCTCTCACCTTTCCCTCCCTCTCACCTTTCCCTCCGTCTCACCTTTCCCTCCCTCTCACCTTTCCCTCCCTCTCACCTTTCCCTCCCTCTCACCTTTCCCAGCCTGTCTCTCAGGCTGCAGCTCCAGTCCTGCCCACTGACCGAGGCCCCGCCCCCTCCCCTCCCTCTCACATTTCCCAGCCTGTCTCTCAGGCTGCAGCTCCAGCCCCGCCCACTGACCGAGGCCCCGCCCCCTCCCCTCCCTCTCATGCCTCGTTCAGGGTGCCAGAAACAGGAGTTGGAGGGCGGGCGTTCGCGAGGGCAGCAGTCTGCTGGGCGATGTGTGTTCATCCTCCCCAGCAGACTTTTTCAGGAGTTGAGGAGGGGGCGGGGCTACAGACCTGAGTTTAGGGATCCAAGTTGCAGTCTTGAAATCATTCTCTAGAATGATTTCATTGGCTGCCGAGGTCCCAGTGACGCTGCTGCAGCTTCAAAAAACGACTTGGTTTGTTTATTGAAACTGTAGCCAGCATCAACTCCCTACTTCGGAGACAGGGCAGCTGCTACCCTGACAACCACAGTTCACTTTAAATACATTGTATCCCACGGCCGCACGCACGTCAGCACGCCCTCCCTCCGAAGCCTGCACCATGAACGAGGCCCCGCCTCCTCCCCTCCCTCTCACATTTCCCAGCCTGTCTCTCAGGCTGCAGCTCCAGCCCCGCCCACTGACCGAGGCCCCTCCCCTTTCCCTCCCTCTCACCTTTCCCAGCCAGTCTCTCAGGCTGCAGCTCCAGTCCCGCCCACTGACCGAGGCCCCTCCCCTTTCCCTCCCTCTCACCTTTCCCAGCCAGTCTCTCAGGCTGCAGCTCCAGTCCCGCCCACTGACCGAGGCCCCGCCCCCTCCCCTCCCTCTCACCTTTCCCAGCCTGTTTCTCAGGCTGCAGCTCCAGCCCCGCCCACTGACCGAGGCCCCTCCCCTTTCCCTCCCTCTCACCTTTCCCAGCCAGTCTCTCAGGCTGCAGCTCCAGTCCCGCCCACTGACCGAGGCCCCGCCCCCTCCCCTCCCTCTCACCTTTCCCAGCCTGTTTCTCAGGCTGCAGCTCCAGCCCCGCCCACTGACCGAGGCCCCTCCCCTTTCCCTCCCTCTCACCTTTCCCAGCCAGTCTCTCAGGCTGCAGCTCCAGTCCCGCCCACTGACCGAGGCCCCTCCCCTTTCCCTCCCTCTCACATTTCCCAGCCTGTCTCTCAGGCTGCAGCTCCAGTCCCATGCTGCACTACTTGAGCTCCCCCCCCTGACCTAGGCAACACCCACCTACTGTATGGAGGCTCTGCAGAGGAAGGGATTTCCCCTCTGTCCTTCCTACTGCATCTCTGGGCCCCACCCCATGACCCAGGCCCCGCCTACCTGCAGAGGAAGGGATGTCCCTCTGTGCTTCCTGCCCGCTGCAGTGAATTCATGTGCGGGCTGTAGGGGGCCGGGCCGTCGACAGGGGGGGAGAGTGGGCCCCCCAAGAGCACGGGCCCACGGGCTTTGCCCGAGCTATAGCTACACCCCTGATACGGACGTAGCCAAAGTTAGTGCGCCCACAGGCTCGGTAACTCCGCCTCTTCACAGACGCAGCAGATTAAAAACAATGGCTGCTTTTCCCGCTTCAGCGCACTAACGGCGGTAATAATAACGCTGGCTACATCTGCACGATGGTTTAAAGAACAACCGTTTCCAGTAAGACTGTCCCGTAGTTACTCAAAAAACGAGCAAATATAGCGAGGTAAGATTGCGATAGGCATATGTTAAAAGAGATGGCGCAGGAAGAAAGATGGAGACCAAATAACACACGCGCAAGAACAAAATCCAGAATGTATAGGATAACGGAAGGAGCATAGAAGGGAGTCTACGATAACATACAGAAAACCTGTACTCCTTTAGCATGTTATTTGCAATAATTGTACATTCCCGGTATACAATGCAATCGTTCGGCTGAACTAATTCCAGCTAGAAATATAAAAGCAGTCGGCAAGTTTACGTGCGAAAAAAAGAGAGGAGCCACATTGAAATAATGTGTGTGTGGGATCAGTTTATCATTTCCTATTCTGGCCAGGCGTACACTTTGGTATTCTGCGCAGAGAATAATTTGATTTGTATGCCGGGCGGCATGCAGCACGAGCGTTGTGCAATTGTCCAGGGGACATCCATGGGAAGAAAAAAGCTCGAGGAACATACACACTGCAGAAAATGTGAACAAATCCACTCTAATGGGGTGTTCAGGGGTCAAGAATGTGGATCCTTGGTGAAGATAGCTGCCACATTTAAACCAGTTATATTCTCAATAACATTCCAGTTCAGAATGCTTTAATAGATAAATTGTTCATGACATCAGTAAAAACTAAAAATAGCACAATGCTTCAGGTGCATTGATTTTTAGATGTGAGTAAGTAGCTGTACACTTATCAATGGAAACTTTTATTTTGCCAATTTGTGGTTACATAGAAAAAGAAGGTCTAGTTAGACATATCTGGATAAATAACGAGTGCAAGTGACTGATGGCTTAACTAAATGTGCTAAGATCATTTGTGTGGTACCATAAATTGAGTTGTGTAGTTCAGCGGTGCGCAAACTGGCGGGCATGCCCCCCAGGGGGGGTGGGAGATTTTTCTGGGGGGTGCGGGCGTTTCCAGAGGCATTAAAAAATGCCGGAGGATCGCGTGAGGCCTCTGCAACTGTTTACTTACGCAGATTCAGGCCCTCTGTGATGCGTCGCCATGGCAACGTAAAGTCAAATGACGCCGCGGGGTCATGTGATGTGATGTCACACGCGTCAAATGACGCTGCGGGTCATGTCATGTGACGTCACATTACCCCGCAGCGTCATTTGACGCACTCTATGGTAAGGTGTGGGGGGCGCGTGTATCGCGGCAGGGAAGACGGGGGCGCAACAGAAAAAGTTTGCACTCCCCTGATGTAGTGCAGTGTATCCCGTTTCTATTTTTGTTCTCTTTAGTAAATGTAAAAAAGGTTATATATTCATTATTACCGCTTTAAATAGTCATATCAATTTGTACCACATATGTTTTACATAGCGCATACTGCTTTTGTATATATGAGCCTTTCTGAGAGCCTTGACTGTACCAACCACAAAAAGGCAAGTGTTTTAGGCTATTAGTAACATGACATTAAATGATACTTGTACGTGTCCTTACATGGGTGCCTGAAGCGTGTTTCAGTCTCTCAGACGTCATACAGTTTTTACACTCCTTATATTAAATGTAACCCCCTGTGTATGGCAAGCAACACATGCACACTGCTCCCTAGCAGGTTCCTCTCCAATGGACATGTGTATATGATGAGCCAGTAGGGAGGCTGGGAAAGGAGGAACTGAGAGGAAGCGGAGGTGTTAAAAAGGTGGCAGCCATGACAGTTAGAGGCAGATCTGTGCGGGCTTGTAGGATTCAGGCTCGCTCGAGAACGACCTGTATGACGGGACCTGCATGCGTCCCGCGTGAGTGAGATCGCTGTTGCTAAGATGGCAGAAAGCAGCTTAAAGAGTAGGATAGCCCAGCAGCTGAGATCGGGAGCCATACGGAGGAGACAGCCGAAGGAGGGGATCCCCCGATGGTCATAGGAAACTGCGGTACCAAAGCAAACCTTTGCGAAGTGCAGGCCGGCTACACCCAGTTACAAACATGAGCTCCAACGGTGTGCCAGCCTCAAATATAGGGCTCAATACCCAGGATTGAGAGGCCTCTTGGGTTGACACTAACATACACATCCGTGGTGGAAGGAGGTGAGAGGAGCAGGCCTGGTGATGCGTCCATGTTGGATTTAGGAAATGCGGGAGGAGGCAGCGATGGCGTGTGATACGGGTTCCCTCTGGGGAGGTTGTTGCGATGGTGGAACAGGCTCTCTCCTGGATGGCACCGCTGTGATTACGGTGAGTGGTGTTCTGCTCTGGCCATATCCAGCATGGTGCTCCGCTGCCCACACACAGGGTCACAGGGAAACTCCTTGCTGGAGAAGCAAGCTTACCCACGATGTTCCTTCAGGACCCTTGCGGAAAATGTCAATGTCCAGATACAGGACCACGCGCTGGTCTCAATGACAGAGACACGGGGTCTGGACTCCGACCACTGCCCAGACAGTAACTCTGCATAAACAAGTCACTAACAGCTGAAAAACCCTGTCTGTGGAGAACAGAATAGCCACGGAATAAGAGACAATCTGTAAAAATAAACCAATACATGACTTTCCAATAAGTACAACATCTGGACATTACCATGAGATTTAGGCCCTTGAATCACATAGGTACAATAGGTACATTTACTCTTCTATGTAACTTATTTTCTATCTGTACTCACTGTAAAACTTTGAAGAATAACTTGTCTTGGTTGAAAAGTAGACCTGCGTGAAACATTTTCCTCATCTGGACCGCCAGACCTCCTTGTGTAATTGAAAATGAATTGGACTTAACAGATAATCACTATCTTTGTGGCAAGTAGCGTTTTAGTCATTTGGATCTGATGGGGGGAAAAAAACCAGGATCCCCACGTAGAGAAAACTAAAGTGAATCAAGTTGGACAAAACTACCACTCAGGTTTAATGTTTGTTTATTGTACCGTTTGCAGCAGAAGTAACAGTCGAAGTTTGACTTCAATCATGTAACACAAGTCTGCCTGCATGCCAGTTGCCTCCTGTGATGTAGTTATTTCTCCACCTCAGGGGAGAAAAGAGGCCTTTGTACTGGTACAGGCATAACCAGCATCCCGCCGATCCTCAAAAACCGTTTTTTCACTTCTTCCGGCTCTGCTTCCTCTTTTTCCTCTTTTTCCCAATTTATGTCGTCTTTTGGGTCTTCCCATGTCTGCTCCAGATTGTCTTGTGCGAAAAGCTTAAATGACAGTGGAATAAAACCAATCAGTCATATACTATAGGTACAAAATCACAGCTAATGAAAAGTGAAGATGGCCAGTAGCTGCCTGCTGTTACAAATCATATCCAATATAATATGACTGTGGGCCACCTTTTATCTGTAAATGCTTTACCTTCCTCAAGCCATCATCAAACACCATATAACAGCTTAGCTACTGTACGTGAAATGTATTTTCTGTGAGCGCTTGTCCCTAAAAGTATTACCAACTGGTCCCACAGCTGCACTTTAAGAGAAAACTGACGTGTATAACCGTGACACTTTATAAGCCAAAAGTGTTATATGGTTAAATGATTTCATTTTATTATAAGACATGTTCTTGTTTTTGAGGTTTCAGAATTGACCATTTTGCTGCCAGAAGGCCAGCAATGCATTAACATGCCCCACTTAACCCACCAGTGGGGACAATGCAGTGTGCTACCTGTGTATATATAAATATATATTAAAGTGATGTCATTATCACAGCTCCATTTTCAAGTCTATGCATCCACCACACTGTAGCAGGAGTGGTGGCCAACAATATTACAAATTGTGGCACATTGTGAGATACTTCACTCTATGGTAATTGTTGCTGTTATTTATTATGGGAAACTGCCACACCCAATATGGTGACCACCTTGTGGCATGCATCTAAGCAATGATAATGACATATTTATAAATGACAATGAGATCCATTCCATGACTCGATAGGGACCGATATCGTTGGGTAGAAAGGAAGTGCAGATTGTTATTGTAATAGTGTATAGTTCTGTGTATTTAAAACATTTACTTTTTCTTGTCATTCTTTCATTTGAAACATTTCTACTCTGATACAATATAATCATATAAAGAGGTGAGAACAGCAGTGCTGTTGTTTTGTGTAAACGTGTGACATAGTTCTGTAGTTTACAGGCCTACCCCACATTAATGTACGCAATGGGACCGGAGCATGTATGTAAAGCGAAATTGTACTTAAAGTGAAGCACTACCTTTTTCCCACTTATCGATGCATGTACTGTACTGCAATCGTCATATACGTGCATAACTGATGTAAATAACGCATTTGTAACAGGCTCTATACTCTCCCCGCTTGTGCACAGCTTCGGTACAGGTAGGGAGCTGGTATTGCTGTTCAGGACGTGCTGACAGGTGCATGCGTGAGATGCCGTTTGTCTATTGGGCGACATGTCCTTGCTCGCTAGTGTACTTAAAGTGAGTATCCTTAAACCGGGGTATGCCTGTACACACTTTCATTAAGGCTCTGTACAGTATTTGTAGCTTGCTTGTACATGCTTTTGTAGAATTCTGTTAGGATATTAAAGAGTTAATATTAGCAGCTTAGTTTATCGGCTTCTCATTTCGGAAATAAGAAGGAAATGTATAAAGTAGCATTAGGACCTTATTTGGGGAATCGTGCTAATGGTTTTGTTTATATACTGTAGTTCTTGGAGAACTTGGGATTATCAGCTTGCTTTGTTCTCTTAACTTAGCTGCTAACTCAATTGAGGCACTTGGAAATCCAATGTCAAAAGCAGTTGGTAAGGCTTTCAACTATCATGTCCTACTTCAGAAGCCAAGGCCTTAAGAAAATAGCTAATTCTATCATTGTTTCTATTACCTGTCTTATTACCCACCTAAGGGTTCATTAAGACACAGTAAAAGGAAATGGAGCACTTAGCCGAATCTCCCGCATTGGCCTACTTCTACTATATATAGTGTTAAACTTTAAAGCGCCTTATATAACATTCACTTGATTGGCCCCCAACATGCACTCAAAGTTTAGAAGTTCTTCATAAACCTGGCCTATATGGTTAGTGGCAGAACCTATTGGACATGAAAGCATTAACTTTATGTATCCATGCACATTATGCATTTTTGCATGTCCACATTATGGTTTTTTTTATAAGATAGAGAATGGCACTTTGTCATCTGTTTGAGATGTGTATGATGGACTATTCTGCTAAGAGGTCTATGTATGGAATAGTAAGATACTTTTCCACTAAATTCCAGTAGGTCTAGTACTTGAATTGAATATACACACCTTGTTATCAGAGAATACTGTTAAATGCTCAGGTTTGTATTTTTTGTTCGGCAATGGAGGCTTGCTAAAGGTCAAGTCAGGTTTCATCTGTAAAACGGGGGGCAATCGACCAAAAACGGAATCCAGAACTAAAAATATAAACACAAGAATAATTAGCAACATATGACATTATTTATCTTTTAAGTTCAGTGTTCTACAAATGTGATTTTGTGAGTTTTGTTGACCAAACCACTTGAGTTTGGGTCAATCAACCTTTCTCTACATGGCCTGTGTGACATGCTTTAAAGCCGTGTCCTCCTTGCTACTTACAATTTCCATAACACATTGATTAGGGACCCACTAAGCTGTCCATTAAATTGACATTACAACTTTCCTATCCAGTAGAAAATGTAGTATAGTGACCTGGTGGGGATTTGTGATTCGTTTGCTGACAAATCTAATTCCAGCAAATTAACAAAATAATTAAGAACTGGAACACAAATTACATAGTTGTAACCCACTCAATTACACCCAACCCTTCAAACTAGCAAACTTTGGGCGATGGCAATAACAGAAACTTGTCCAACACTTCATTCCTAAGACCTGCCCTTATTTTTGCCCGTTCAAGTAACGTCAGTAAGCGTGGTAGCCCCCTCTGAGCAATGTACGTGGAGATAGTACTGTGTGGTGGAAACCTACCACAAAAACATTGAAAAACGTAGTGTGTGGTACAAAGCGCTCTCTCTCTCCTCTCTCCTCTCTATCTCTCCTCTCTCCTCTCTCCTCTCTCCTCTCTCCTCTCTCCTCTCTCCTCTCTCCTCTCTCTCTTCTCCTCTCTCTCTCCCCTCTCTCCTCTCTCTCCTCTCTCTCCTCTCTCTCTCTCTCTCTCTCTCTCCTCTCTCTCCTCTCTCTCGCTCTCTCTCTCTCGCTCTCTCTTTCTCTCTCTCTCTCTCTCTCTCTCCTCTCTTTCCTTTTTCTCCTCTCTCTCCTCTCTCTCCTCTCTCTCTCCTCTCTCTCCTCTCCCTCCTCTCTCTCCTCTCCCTATCTTAAGCACTTAAAAGTGCAATCCCACATAGTCCAACAGTTTTGTTTCCAATCAACTGTTTTCTTTCCCCTTATTCCCACCCCGTCCTGATCAGAAAACCAATAAAGATAAGGGCAGGTGTGGAGGGCGGACTCCTCGATGTACAAGCGCTCGCTGATCACAAAGTGGCATCACACAGTGACATCACACAAAAGGGATAAGCTAGAGGAAATCAAACCCCTCCTAAGTCTCGCTTTGGTCCTGGGAGGGATTGTCCCATTAAGCAGTATACCTGTACTGTACCTCATTGCATTTTAAGGGGCATATTACTTTTTTTTACAAGCAACTGTCCCCATTCAATATGCTCTGAAGCTACTTCGCATGTCATGGAAGCGCTGAGCTCCATACACATATATGGAGCTGAGAGCTCCCCTGACGTGGATAAGACATAGTATGGGAGCCACCGGCTTGTATTGTACATGTCACTGTCAGAAAGTTATTAGCATTCAGTTGAACAAATGAAAACAAGGCTGTCTGATGTGGGAGATTGTATTATTTGACATTCATAAACAACCCAATCATACATATTATTTGCATAGATAAGCACACGTGTGAAAGAAAGCGTATGATTTGTGGGGGAAGAGGTGCATCCTATTGATAGTTTGTGTCAGGTTACATTAATCATGTCTTATTACGATGTAGGATACATTGTCAAACTTTATAATGGAACCTAAGGCAATACTTTTTAAAGACGGACACAAAATAATAATGCGTGTTTGTTGGTAATATTCACTGCTGGGTCATCTTGGAAATAAATATTCCATTCACATTCATGGTTTGAAAATGTTTTTGAAATTCAGATGATAAATATATTGGAACGTATATAGTAGGTTTAGAAAGATGATCGCGTGTCGCATCTAATGCTAGAGTTCGTGGTGTTTAAAAATGGGTTCCTTTCCTTTCAGATTCTTGAAAAATACACATTCAAAATGATTTATATGAATCTATGCTAAGGAGTCTTGCCATGAAACCAACCTATATATGTAGCCAGGTCCCCTGTCGGTGCGTGCACAGTGTGTCTCTCCGTGATGCGGCCGGTTGCCGGGGACGCGAGCGGGACGGTTGCCGGGGACGCGAGCGGGCCGGTTGCTGGGGACGCGATCGGGCCATTGCTAGGGCCGCGGTCGCGTCGAGAGGGTCCCGGCTGCTCGCTGAGCAGGGCGCCGCCATTGCTAGGTGTGTTGCGCATGCGCAAGGGCACAGGAGCGCCAGGAGGATTACAGAAAGGTCGCGCATGCGCAGTGCAAGCAGCCCACCCCCAGGGTGCACAGGGGCAGAGCCACATGACCCCAGGGAGCCAATAGGGCTGCAGCATCTCCCTGCAAGGAGATTGATACATTTTCGCGGGTTTGCAGCACGTTTGGCAGTTGGTGACAAGAGCAGCTAGGGGAAGGAGGTAGGGTGCAGGAGTCAGTGACTCCCTGCACTAGGCCAGCATTCCCCTAGGCCCCAGATAGCCCTGAGTCACCCTAGTGGAGTGTTGTAGGGACAGGCCCTAGGTTAGGGACCCTGCCCCACTAGCTATTAGATAGTAGGGAACAAAGAACTTTGCCTGTCTTGCTGGGAGAGAGCTGGACTATTATCAGGGTGGGATCGCCGCTGCTGGATCATCCTGTGGTGGATCCGGATATCGTGCAGGAGTTCGCCTTGATCCTTTGTGAAGTCCGCTGCAGGTCCGAGCACTGGAGTGCTCGGCAGGTAACCCATAACCTCACGTGCACCAACAAGGCCTATCACCAGACATAGTGGCTGCGCAGTCACACACACACACTTGTATATGACTTGGAAGTACGAGAAATTGGTTTGGGTTCACTGTTTGGGTTCACTGGACACGGGGTGGGATTTTTCTGTGGAGGTGTTAGCGTCCGCCGTGACGCAAAATGTGTTAGCGTCCGCCGTGACGCATAATGTGTTAGCGTCCGCCGTGACGCAAAATGTGTTAGCGTCCGCTGTGACGCATAAAGTGTTAGCGTCCGCTGTGACGCATAAAGTGTGGGCGCCCGCCGTGGTGCAAGTTAGCGTTAGCATCCTGCGAGACGCCGTAGTCAGGTTGCCTCCAGAGGGGGATACCTGTTGTTATATGTTGATATTACATGTCTTCTATGCACGTTAGTAAAGGTATTAGTTATTTTTCACTCAGTTGTACGTGGTTATTGTGTATTGTCCTGCGAGGAACAATTCCTGCTCTGCTAGGAACCATCGCAGGTGGAGGCACTGCACCGAGTAAGTGGTTACTCATAGTATCTTAATTGCCCCAGGTTTCCCTTGGCGGAAGCTCAGCCCTCCTGTGAGCCAACAGGTAAAGCACCACACGCAGGTAACACTGTATGTTCTCCGCACCCACCCTATAATCTGCGATCGGGTGGGGGGAAACCCGTTACATATATATTTCATAGGATTCATTAAAGTGTGATATACAGTATATGCTGTATACTTACTCAGCGTTGTTATGCATACGTTACCTTAAAGCGCATCAATATGAATGAGGTATAAGGTGCCTTATCACAGAGGGGCTCAACTCCAATCCTCAAGCCCCCCCCAACAGGTCAGGTTTTAAGGATATCCCAGCTTCAGCACAGGTGGCTCAATCAGAGGCTCAGTGGAAGACTGCATCACCTGTGCTGAAGCAGGGACTGATGGAGCCACCTGTTCTGAAGCAGGGATATCCTGAAAACCTGACCTGTTGGTAGCTCTTGAGCACTGGAGTTGGCCACGCCTTTAACGGGTCACTTTAGGATCGTATTAATCATGTTTTTTATTTTTTTGTATTCCACTAAACGGGTAAACGCTCAAATATAACAGAAGAAATGGTTAGCTGGGTAAATAACATACATGCCGTTTCCGCCGTCTCCTGTGTGAGTTCTTCCTTACTAGAGCACAACTCCACATCCAAAACCGTGTCAGAGGCGTCAAAAAACTCCTCATTTTCTTCCGTCACTTTGCTACGGCGCATGGCTTTCTCCTCCACTTTAGCATCAGCCATTTCTTCTACCAGTGTTTCATAGGTTTCCTCCATACTAAATAAAAAATACTACTTGTGAGACAGGTCTGCAGCCCTGCCATTCCCCATTATCTCTTGGCATACAATGCTTCCATTGCAGCCAGGGATTCTGGGTAATGACATGCAAATAAATGAGTGTTCACAGTGTGAGTAGTATATACAACAATACCAACAGGATACGTCCACTGACTTACAAACCTGCTTCAAAATGAGCCATGTTAAAGTGGCAATCCCACCCAGAAGCCTATACAAACGGAACCCATAGGAACCTGCTGGAGGCCGGAGAAACGGACCGGCCCCTCTGTGGTGAGGGTTCTCCCCACCAAGACTCTGGCAGGCCCTCTCTGTCCTCCAAGGCTGTAGGTAAGCACACTCTGCTCTTCCCCTCCCCTCTGAGGCCCTCCTTGCCACATACCTCTGCCATTCTCCTCCTCGCACCCAGGCACATAACTATACCCCCCAGTACAATGAGAGGACAATCAGTATCATATTCTCCTTTATAATGTAAAATATGTAATGTACAATATTAATTTTCAAAAGTTAGTTGGGGGAGGGTTGGTTGGGGGGGGGGGGAGTTTGCTTAGGGCATCTAATGCCCTCGCACAGGCCCTGGGAAGTTACCTACATCAGATACAGTATGTTAGAATTACGCCATGCAGAATGTGATACATCTCATTATGATCTGTGCACCATGTAACTCCTCCCCAACTCCTCCTACTGACTCTCCCCAAGGTGCAAGCTGGGGCAGAGACGCCGAATGTGATACATCTCATTATAATCTGTGCACCATGTAACTCCTCCCCAACTCCTCCTACTGACTCTCCCCAAGGTACAAGCTGGGGCAGAGACGCAGAATGTGATACATCTCATTATAATCTGTGCACCGTGTAACTCCCCCCCAACTCCTCCTACTGACTCTCCCCAAGGTGCAAGCTGGGGCAGAGACGCCGAATGTTATACATCTCATTATAATCTGTGCACCGTGTAACTCCCCCCCAACTCCTCCTACTGACTCTCCCCAAGGTGCAAGCTGGGGCAGAGACGCAGAATGTGATACATCTCATTATAATCTGTGCACCATGTAACTCCTCCCCAACTCCTCCTACTGACTCTCCCCAAGGTGCAAGCTGGGGCAGAGACGCCGAATGTGATACATCTCATTATAATCTGTGCACCATGTAACTCCTCCCCAACTCCTCCTACTGACTCTCCCCAAGGTACAAGCTGGGGCAGAGACGCAGAATGTGATACATCTCATTATAATCTGTGCACCATGTAACCCCCCCCCCCCAACTGTTATTACTGACGCTACCCAAGGCGCAAGTTGGGGCAGATGGGGTCAAATTGGAGCAAAATGCTTTGATATAAGGGGCAGGGTGAAAAAATGCCCCAATTCTGCTCCACAATTGTTGATACAATGTTTACCTTGTCAGATTCTGGAAGTGTTTCGTACAAAGAAGGGGAGAGGTTTGTGCTGTTCCAGGTGAATCAGTGTCCCAGAGGAACAAAGTATTACCGCTTCTATGATAGTACAATTTAGCGTGCAGAAAGTATTAGAGATGTACGTGTCTGCTGTGATTTACTTCTCTGCCGTTTCAATCAAACTTTCCAAAAAGTCTAACTTTCACTCTGCACTATTGCAACTGGACTAACACGGCTATTTCTACGTCATTCAAAAAGTATTAAAAACACGCCAAACTTTTGGCCCTTTAAGTGATTAAATAGCAGGCCTGCAACTTAAAAACTAAAAATATATATGTTGTAAAAAGTTTGATCGCAAGCGTCAGTAATACAGTAAACATGACTCGAACATGCAATGCACAAAGACTCTTTGCGTTAAGAGAACTTGTTGCACAGTTTTGGATCAAAGCAAACTTTTTCGACGAAACCAAAAAAGGATGAAATCCGCCCAGTCCGCGAACGCGTGTGAAATGTTTGCACATCTCTAGTAAACACTTATGAGAAGTAGGGATGATTTTTTTTTTTAATATCCAATGTTATTTTAATACTCACTTCTGAGGCATCGCCATCTGTTTTCTTCTTGCTTGCTTGGCATATAAAATTACAAGAAATACAATATACTGAAATGGTTAATATACAGTAGGGTGGTTATTGTTAAATCAGCTGGCATCATCTGATTACAGCAAACTAAATTGTGATGTAGTTGTGATGTAGTTGTGATGCTGGTAGAGGGAAGTTTACCTCTGAAATGACCCCACTGGGACAGTGACACTTCTATGCTAATAAAAGGTCTCCCCCAATACACCCATCACTTTCTCTGGGGTCACCACCTTATCTGCAAATGGGACCCAATTTGTTGGAGAGTATTTTTCTTTATATTTTACCATTTTTCTTTTAAAAAGTTACACGTTCATGAACTCTACCACTAACTATTTTAAGTACAGCTGCTTTCCCCAAAGTCCCAGTAATACAGTAGGTACAATGGTTGGCAAAAAACGATGGAAATCTGATATTCTGTTTGACAAATTTGTATGTACAGTATGTGAGACAGTGAAGACGTGGTTGAGTTACTGCAGTAGGTACCAATGATGGTATATTTAAACCAGGGTGGCAAACTGCAGTCTTCAAGGGCCACCACCAGGTCATGGTTTTAAGGGAGATCCCTGTGCACAGGTGAACTCAATCAGTGGCTCAGTCACCTGTTTTTTTTAAAGCAGGGATATCCCATTAAACCTGACCTGTTAGTGGCTCTGGAGGACTGGAGTTGGATACCCCTAATCTAAATTAAGGAGAGCAGTGTGACAGAAGAGGGTTTCGTGGCTGAATTCTGGCACCAGGTTAAGAAACATCTGCAGTCGGACGGACACAAAGCTGGACTCCCCCTCCCCCACATTACAATGACGAGCTTTAGAATTACAAAAAGTGTTCCGTAGCAAAGACTCACTTGTACAGTATTTAAAACGCCTGGGAACGTGTCAATATTCCCCATATTTGTGAGTGGGCAGAGACATGTTGAGCATCTTTATTTCTTGACTTTCGTGGGCTCAATGTCTTCGAGTGTATTTACTGTCTGCCAGAAGCTAGGGGGAATAAACACAATTTATAAATGTGGTGAATTGGTTCGTGTGTTGGAAAGAGCCGTCTAAGATTGAATTATTAAGCAAAATAAATAAAGTTAAATCTACCTTAAAATCTCTACTTATTTTTGTTATTATTATTTTGTAGCAAAGGACAGATATTTGCTCTTCCTAATGCATGCTTGTACAGCTGCTGATGTACACGTGAAATGTTTATTATTGCAGTTTCAACTGATATTTAAGCCCTAAATTTAATGGTCCAATTTCTATACCAGTATGGACACAATAAATGTAGACATATTTTACTGTTGAAGTTACACATATATTTCAGAGCACTAAGACACACTATGCTTCAACTTCTATCCTACTTACTTTCTATACAAGATGTAGATATCCAAGAAAAAATATGTAACCAAAAAATGTAGAGACTAGGCATATTCCATCGCTGATTGTCACTTCTGGTGACTTCCCATATACATCACTTTAGTTGGTGATGTAACAAACGGATTGTGACATCACTAATTTATGGTAAGAAGCAAACATTCCTGTAGGAATATGTACCATTATAATAGAAAAACATGTTAGATTTTCATAGCACATTTATACAAGGTAATACATGATTACCTTTAAAATAAAGCACATTCAGATGTACCCCTAATGCAAAAAAATCCACATAATTCCATGAATCAAAAAACCCCATCACCTTCAATGTAGGAAGAAGCAGGTGTAACATTTAACCAACATGGGCATTCACTCAAATGCAGAATTATACAAGCGTAGGTAATACTGGGTTAGTAAGGGAGTCAAAAGGTAATAATACAAATAAACAACATGTGAAAAAGATTAGCTGACATTCGACTTCACCACGACTATGGCGTTTATTCGCACACATGAATTATCATGGCATGGTTTGTAAAAAGGGACTCTCTTTTTCCTTCTCACCCTCTCTCTCCTCACCCCCTCTCTCCTCACCCCCTCTCTCCTTCTAACCCCCCCTCTCTCTCTCCTTATCACCCCCTCTCCTCACCCCCTCTCTCCTTCTCACCCCCTCTCTCTCTCCTTCTAACCCCCCCTCTCTCTCTCTCCTTATCACCCTCTCTCTCGCCTCATATTTCAGGATATCAAACTTCTTGGCGAATTGAATGTGTGAATGGTGACCGCCAGAGGAATTGCATATATCCACTCAAATTGTCCTGGATGGGTATGTTCAATTATGACAACTTTTGTAGTTGTATATTAGTCCGCGAATCAAATGTGTAAAACATGTTGACCTGTTAATGTTTTAGTTACTGTATATACTGTAGTCCAGGTCCATGCAAGCCGTGCCCATATCTTCATGCAATGTCATTTTTAATTCATTCATGACAATTAATCATGATACAAAATGTAATGTTATATGTTTGACTTCTAATGTTAACACATCATGGATTTGTTGAAAGATGCGGGGAGTCCTGAACTCCTGACGAAGCAAAAGATTTTGCGAAACGCGTAGAGTGTTTCATTCCAAGCGAAGCCCAGAAGGAACCGGCGAGTGACGTCATTGTCTGTGACGTCTCCTGAAGCGTCTGCACTGTCGCTGGGGAGCACGGAAGTGAAGCACCCGCCAGCCGCTGTGAGCACATCAGCTGATGCAGGAAGCCTCCACCAGACACCCACGATCGGTTTGCGGGTATCCACGGGGGTGGACTTCGTACCATGTATTTCTCTGTGGGGGCTACATAGGACTGATACAACTGTCAAGTTCTACCTTATCACCCCCAAGGGGTACCCAAGAGGGGCACAAACGCTGTGTTAATCACTGGAAAGTGAGTGTACACCTATAAGGTGTTATGTTCTATTACCCTGAGGAAAAAGGAGAGAGATCCAGCGCTACACGGATTTCAAAATAATGAATTTATTGTGCCACACTGTGGCACAATAAATTCATTATTTTGAAATCCGTGTAGCGCTGGATCTCTCTCCTTTTTCCTCAGTGTACTTTGGAAATTCCTGGCAGGTACTTCCTTGAACCAGCAGCACCGGTAAACTGTATGTATTTGTTTATATATTGTGGTGTGCAGCCTTAACCCCCCTTTACATTGATGTTCTATTACCCAGCACACATTATCAATACATTGTTGCTCTATATATTTCTATTTTTCTTTTTCACGTAACGGTTCCGGAGCTCCCCGCATCTTTCAACAAATCAGCAGCATTAAGAATCCAACAGGAGGGTTCATCGTGGGTTGAAGCTGATGAGGCACCTGTCACAATTTTTTCACTAATTTTTTCACTAATTGATTCATGTATAGCACTAATTTTAAAATTGCACTTCTTTATTTAATTGCACTTTCACTAGAGCGCCGGGTGATTCTATCTACACCTCATGGATATGACATCTATTCAATTGAAATCCATTGTGGGATCTGTGCCAAATTTGCCAGTGTCAATTAGTGCCATTTACATAAAGGGTGATGGCAAAGCAAAGAAAATGAATGGAGATCCAGCCAATGATGGATCCACTGTAAGGTCACCGATGCCACAGTGAGCAGTTGCTGTGAGCTATGTTATAATTGGCTGCAGATCATCCAATCCAGGAGTACAAAGGGGAGGATATATGGCAGATTTAAACCTTTTAACAATCTCGGTTCTGGGACGCTGTCCAGCTAATGGCCTGCCTTGCGGGATACGTTATCTTCCATTGCAAGAGAATGAAAAGATACCCAGCACGAGTAGGGGAGCATGGACGGAAACCTTTACATTCTTGGCACACATGCAACACAAATAGACAGCCAGTTGTCCTTCCTGTGAGCAATTGAAAGGATATCAATGTAATCTCAATGCAGCCAATCTCTTGCCAACTTCTGTACTGTATCCTCATTGTGACAGTTGTTATTTACAAGTTAACAAATTTGGATTTTGTTTCTGTTGTGCAAATATTAGGCAGCAGGTCACCCTTGGTTAAATTATATTTAGCTGCCTCAAATCCAATGTTTGTGTCTAGGGCAACAGCGGTAATTATTATTTTAAATATGTTCCTATGTTGATAAAGGGTCACTTAGTTTGAATTTGATTATGAATAAATGAAAAACAGTTAATTAACTTTAATCCCGGAAGATATAACAACATTAATATAACATTAGTTAACACATACAGGTGCAATACATAGCAAGGTCCATCATTCAAATCACTTAGTCTGAAAGCAAAGGAGAAAAGTTTAAAAAATAGCATGGTTTGTCCCCCTACAAAAATATCAGTGACGTCATCAAAAGGTGTCATTTGTGACATCATCAAAAGGTGTCATTTGTGACATCATCAAAAGGTGTCATTTGTGACATCATCAAAATGTGTCATTTGGGACATCATCAAAATGTGTCATTTGTGACTTTATTAACAGTTGCTGGTGTTTAGAATGTATTTGTCATTATCTCACTGACAAGAAAGCCACAGCATGGTGGATTGATAAAGTAATTCACACCTTAATATCTCTGGAGTAAGTGCCTTGTATATACTCACCATAGACATGTCCATTTACTTATAGCATAAACATCTACAGTATATACAGTAAGGGACACAATGTGTTACATAGTTACATACATAGTAGATGAGGTTGAAAAAAGACATACGTCCATCAAGTTCAACCTATGCTAAATTTAGGCAACAGATAATTTATCCAATATCTATACTTAATTATTGATCCAGGGGAAGGCAAACAAAAAACTCTATTAAGGGGAAAAATAAATTCCTTCCTGACTCCAAGAATTGGCAATCGGATTAATCACTGGATCAACATCCTTCCCATGTATACTTATTTGGTATATCCCTGTATACCTTTCCCATCTAAAAAGATGTCCAACCTTTTTTTGAACAAATCTATTGTATCTGCCATCACAGTCTCCATGGGTAATGAATTCCACATTTTAATTGCCCTTACTGTAAATAACCCTTTCCTTTGTTGCTGGTGAAATTTCCTTTCCTCCAACCTTAAGGGATGGCCCCGAGTCCTTTGTACTGCCCGTGGGATGAATAGTTCTTTTGAAAGCTCCTTGTATTGTCCCTGAATATATTTGTATATAGTTATCATATCCCCTCTTAGACGCCTCTTTTCTAATGTAAATAAATCTAATTTAGCTAGCCTCTCCTCATAAGTTAGAATGTCCACCCCCTTTATTAATTTGGTGGCTCTTCTCTGCACTCTCTCTAGTTCCATAATGTCTTTTCTTAGGATTGGTGCCCAAAATTGTACTCCATATTCAAGGTGTGGTCTTACTAATGCTTTGTTAAGGGGCATAATTATGTTTACTTCCCTTCCATCCATTGCCCGTTTGATGCAAGATAAGATCTTGTTTGCCTTTCCAGCTACTGCATGACATTGGGCACTATTGCTAAGCCTGCTGTCTACAAGCACTCCTAAATCCTTCTCCATCAAGGATTCCCCCAATATATCTCCATTTAATTTGTAAGTCGCCTTTTTATTCTTGCATCCCAAATGCATAACCTTACATTTATCTGTATTAAACCTCATTTGCCATTTACCTGCCCACGTTTCCAGTCACTCCAAGTCCTTCTGAAGAGAAATTACATCCTGCTCTGATTCTATTACCTTACACAATTTAGTATCATCAGCAAAGATGGAGACTTTGCTCTCGATGCCAACCTCAAGGTCATTAATAAACAAGTTAAAAAGCAGGGGTCCCAGTACCAATCCTTGAGGTACTCCACTCACGACTTTAGCCCAACCTGAAAAAGTTCCATTTATGACAACCCTCTGTTGTCTGTCCTTTAACCAGTTTTCAATCCAGGTGCATATATTATTACTGAGTCCAATTTTCTTTATTTTGTACACCAACCTCTTGTGTGATACCGTATCAAAAGCCTTTGCAAAATCTAAGTAGACCACATCAACTGCATTACCCTGGTCTAAATTCCTACTTACCTCCTCAAAGAAACAAATAAGGTTAGTTTGGCAAGATCTATCCTTCATAAATCCATGCTGACTATTACTAATAATTTAGTTTTCCATTAAGTATTCCTGAATATTATCCCGTATTAAACCTTCAAGTAGTTTCCCTACTATTGAAGTCAGGCTTACAGGTCTGTAATTCCCCGGGTGTGATCTAGCTCCCTTTTGAAATATAGGCACCACATCTGCTTTACGCCAATCTTGTGGTACTGAGCCTGTGGAAATGGAGTCCTTGAATATTAAATATAAAGGTTTTGCTATTACTGAGCTTAACTCCTTGAGAACTCTTGGATGTATGCCATCGGGGCCAGGTGCCTTATTTACTTTAATTTTTTCAAGTCGCTTATGAACTTCTTCCTCAGTTAACCAATTGTTCATTAATATGGAGGTTGTGGCTTCCTCCTGTGGCGCTACTATTGAACTTGATTCTTCCCTGGTAAACACAGAGGCAAAGAATTTGTTTAATACCTCAGCTTTTTCCTTATCTCCAATAATCTGCCTACCCATCTCACACTGAAAGGGTCCTATATTTTCTTTATTCATTTTTTTTGTTATTAAGGTACTTAAAGAACTTTTTAGGGTTGACCTTACTTTCTATTGCAATCCTTTTTTCATTATCCATTTTTGCTAATTTGATTGCCCTTTTGCAATTTTTGTTACATTCCTTATAATTCTGATACGATGTCTCTGTCCCTTCTGACTTAAAGAATCTAAATGCCTTCATCTTCTTGTCCATTTCCTCCCCTACTTGTTTATTTAGCCACATTGGTTTTGACTTATTTCTTTTATACTTATTACCCAAGGGTATACGCTTATAAGTGTGCTTTTCTAACAATGTTTTAAAGACTGCCCATTTATCTTCTACATTTTTCCCTGCAAAAACACCATCCCATTGTATTACTACTAGATTAGACCTCAGTTTATTAAAATCTGCCTTTCTAAAGTTTAAAGCCTTTGTTGAATCCAAGTAATCTGTTTTTTGATAATTTATTTCAAATGAGACCATGTTATGATCACTGTTACCCAAATGTTCCAGGACTTGAATATTTGTTATTACTTCTACATTGTTTGATATGACCAAATCCAGAACTGCCCCTCTCCTGGTTGGTTCCTCAATAATTTGGGTCATATAATTATCTCTAAGAACCCCCAAAAACCTGTTTCCTTTTGTTGTAACGCTAATCTCATTGCCCCAGTCTATGTGTGGATAATTAAAATCCGCCATTATGCAAACATGACCCAGTTTTGATGCCTTCTCCATTTGCAAAAGTATTTTAGCTTCCTCAATCCCACAGATATTTGGTGGTTTATAGCATATTCCCACAAACATTTTCTTTATACTTTTACCTCCACTGCTAATTTCTATCCACAAGGTCTCTACATTTTCATCATTCCCTTCATAGACATCATCCCTTATAATAGGTTTTAGATCCGGTTTAACATATAAACATACTCCACCACCCCTTCTATTTGTTCGATCCTTCCGAAAAAGAGAATAACCCTCTAAATTAACTGTCCAGTCATGAATTTCATCCCACCATGTTTCAGTAATGCCTATGATGTCATACTGCTCCCTTGTAGCTATTAATTCAAGCTCCCCCATTTTATCTGTCAGGCTTCTTGCATTAGCAAGCATGCATTTAAGTTTTTTTTCAGCCTGTACTATTATCTTATCTGCTCCTTCCTTTCTGCTCCCACTTGGTTTAGGCTTTAGAAGTTTTCTAGTATTATCTCTATTTACTATGGGTATCTCACTGCTTGTCAAACTTGCACTTGCCCTCATTCTACCTCCATAAAACCTTGTATCCTCATCTATTCCATTTAGTTCATTATCTGTTTCATTCCCCTCCCCCCTCCATCCTAGTTTAAAATCTCCTCCAACCTTTTTAGCATTCTCCCCCCTAGCACAGAAGATCCCTCTTCATTGAGGTGCAATCCGTCCCTAGAATATAGATGGCACCTCTCAGAAAAGGAGTCCCAGTGCTCTAAAACCCAAACCCCTCCTTCTTGCACCACTTTCTTAGCCATGCATTAACCTCCCTGATCTCTGACTGTCTCCCTGCAGTAGCGCATGGCACTGGTAGTATTTCAGAAAATACTACCTTGGAGGTCCTTGCCTTAAGCTTTTGGCCTAGATCCCTGTAATCATTTTTTAGGACCCTCCATCTTTCTCTAACTTTGTCATTGGTGCCAACATGTACCAAGACCGCCGGGTCAATCCCAGCCCCCCCCCCCCCAACAATCTGTCTACCCGATCCGCAATGTGCCGAACCCGAGCACCCGGGAGACAACAAACTGTTCGGTTCATGTGGTCCCGGCAACAGATTGCCCTATCTACCTTCCTAATAATGGAGTCCCCTACCACCAAAATCTTTCTTTGTATCTGAGCATCATCCTACCACCAAAATCTTTCTTTGTATCTGAACATCCTGGGTCCCCACTGTGCTGGAGGAACTATTCCCCTGGCTGCTAGAGGAATTAGTCTCCCCCAGCCTTGCCATTTCTGCCCCAACATTCCCAATATCTTGACTCAACATGGCAAATCTATTGGGATGTGTCAGCTCAGAAACAACCTGCCTCTCCCTATTGCCCCTGCTTCCCCTTCTAACTGTCACCCAGCTACCTACCTGCTCCTAACTAACAGCCACTAAGCTACCTACCTGATCCTCACTAACAGCGCCACCATCTGCACCACTAGTCGAAGCAAGGGCCTGCTCAGTTAGCTCTAATTCCCTTTCAAGATTGCCAATGTCCCTCAATATTGCAAGTTGCCTCTTCAGATCAGCAATGTCTTATTCTAAAGAGACCACCCGCTCACACCTCTCACAGCGGTATGCTCGTTGGAACAGCTGCTCCAAGTGCACATACATGTGGCAAGATGTGCATTGAGTGGCATTTTCAATCCTGCTCATTCTAGCAACTATGAATGCTTCTGTTGGAATACTTCAAAGCTGGTTGGGGTTTCCATTTTCTGCAAGGCTGGTTTCACTTTCATTGAATAATTAAGTCAATTAAGTCAGTTTTTGCTTTTCATGTTTTGACTGAAAGGTCCAGTTAATGGAGGTGGTTTGGAGTTTGGACTTCTATCCCTATGAGAAAAAGGATACGATGCCAGTGAGAACATATGGACCAGCATTAATTGGACTCGGTGCCAGCTCAAATTGTTCCGTCATTTTCAAAGATATCTTTTCCTAAACACACCGTCTCTTACTTACAGGAGGAAATCACAGGGAACGTGTGATATAGCTTTATAATGGATTGCAAACGAAAAACAAATCCAAAAAAAGGGGTTTGGATTTGACAAAGAGTTGTCACATATAAAGCTGTAAGTAAATATGATGCTATAATGTCCCTTTGATTCTGTATTGAATGCTAAAGTATATGGTGATAGATTAAGCTGCTCATATCTGTGTAACAATTCTCCCAGCACTAATAATACTGGTGATATGACTGGCTCTGAATCCAAGGCACCTCTCCATTCTGCCAGGAAGCTTAGCCAGTTTCATAGTCCAATGAATGGGGCGAAACTGTTCCTAAGCCAAGGGGAAGACGGCTTCACAACATATTGAATAGGGGCAACAGTGCCAGTTTATCCCCCTTTGCTCCGGATACCACAAGTAGATCCACCAGGCAGGGCTTTGTACTAACTACGGGCGGGCACTTTACCTGCGGTTTTGGTGGAACGCGGCTGATTTTACATTTGGAAAAAATTACGGTAAAAGAAAAACTTTTTCAACAAATTTTTGGAAATCAAGAGTTTTCTGTTTGCGAAAAGTTCACCGTCATTAATAATAATAATAATAATAATAATAATAATAATAATAATCAGCGGATGAGTCTCTTGTGTTTGACTTATATTTCATTCAGATTCGAAAATTCCAAACAAATGCATCTTTTTTTATATACGTGAAAAAAATGTGTACAGCGCAAACCCTTAGGCCCATTTTCACTAAATGGTGCAATGCTTTAGCACACCCTAACTCATATGCAAATGAATGCGTTAAGACGTGCCCTAGCTTAGCACCCTTTAGTGACTAAGGGCCTTAGGGTTACCTGCACCAAGTGCCGACACCGGTTATCGCAACCGTTCTAGCGCTAGCTCCCATTGTCTTGAACGGGAAGTAACGGTGGAACAGGCGCGATAACCCAGGGGGGCTCAGCTCCAGTCCTCAAGACCCCCCAACAGGTCAGGTTTTCAGGATATTCCTGCTTCAGCACAGGTGGCTCAATCAGTCCCTGCTTCAGCATAGGTGGCTCAACCTGTCCTTGCTTCAGCCCAATTGGCTCAATCAGTCCCTGCTTCAGCGTAGGTGGCTCAATCAGTCCTTGCTTCAGCACAAGTGGCTCAATCCGAGGCTCAGTCAAAGACTGAGCCACCTGTGCTGAAGCTGGGATATCCTGAAACCTTGGCCTGGGGGTTGGGCATTGAGGACTGGAGTTGAGCAACACTGGGTTATCGCGCCTGTTCCACCATTACCTGTGTTTGACACGCGCCTCTGACACGGTTTTGGATGTGGAGGTGTGCTCTAGTAAGGAAGAACTCACACAGGAGATGGCGGACACGGCATGTATGTTATGTTATGTTCAGATTTCTTTGTTTACGTATGTTATTTACCCAGCTAACCAGTTCTTCTGTTATATTTGAGCGTTTACCTGTTTAGTGGAATACAAAAAATAAAAACCCTGATTAATACGATCCTAAAGGGACCCGTTAAAGGCGTGGCCAACTCCAGTGCTCAAGAGCTACCAACAGGCCAGGTTTTCAGGACATCCCTGCTTCAGCACAGGTGGCTCAATCAGAGGCTCAGTCTCTTAAATGAGCCACCTGTGCCGAAGCTGGGATATCCTTAAAACCTGACCTGTTGGGGGGGCTTGAGGACTGGTGTTGAACACCCCTGTGATAACCCATACCCTACAGTTCTGTAGGAAACCACATTACTGCGGTCCATTTATTTCTGTGCTGACCATAGATTTTTGCCAGGAATTACAAACTGGTTTAAATATTGTAAGAAACGAAATGTTTCATTCCTCTGCTACCTGACGCCCGGAGGGTTTTTGCCACTTAAACAGGCAGACGCCTCTTGCGCGTTCTATATATTTACTCTCAGTCTTCAGAGACTGTGTGTTCTCCCGAAGCCCAGGCATGAAATGATTTAGTAACAGATGTTCATTTTTCCAGGCTCAGGATTTGCCAATGTACTTGGCTGTAATATTGTGAAGAAGGATTTAGAATAGAAGAAAACATTTGTTCAAGTAAATAAGTCTTTTTGAACATCAACTCTATTTCAGCTATGTTACGATAAATATATGTTACTAGTGGCTGCTAAGGAGCGCTGGTATTTGGGCTGCCAGTACTGTATGTTGGTATAATTCATTTATATTGGTCATATTGTAGCATAGAAAAGGGCAAAAAAAAACCTACGGTCAAAGATCTTAAACAGAATAATATTATATAGGGCAGGAGTGGCCAACTCAGTGATCCAAGGCCACCAGCAGATCAGCTTTTCAGGATATCCCTGCTTCAGCACAGTTGGTTCAGTCAACGGCTGAGCCACTGATTGAGCCACCTGTGCTGAAGCAGGGATAGCCTTAAAGCCTGACCTGTTGGTGGCCCTTGAGGACTGAAGCTGCCCACTCCTGGCATAGGGATAGTCATTAGAATCCCGAACGTCCATTTTTGTACAGTAGTTGAAAATGAGAACAATTTACTTTATCTATAAATGTATAAATGTATCAATGTTATATTAAGCCCTAGTACAGTACCACTACGTTTTAAAATCCCGCAGAGGTCGTTAACCTTCACCTGTGTACTTTAGGACTCGGGCAAACATGTTTCCAAGAGATTCTTGGTCAGGGAAGACTATTTGAAGAAAATAAAGTTGAGAACATGTGTTTGTTGCATGAAGTTCCCTCAATCCGTTTAAATTTCACAGCATCATCATTCCATAGATTAAAGAAGATAAACTCCAACACAGCTGGTATACTTACAGTATATATATTATTTAAAGAGAAATAATGCTTGTTAATGGAAACAAATTACATTTGCTTAACAAGAAGTTTCATAAAGCGGTAATGGGTATTATTGAAATTACAGCCCAAATGTTTACATAATGAAAATAAATACCAACAAGTAATTGATTTTTAATGAGTTTAGTTTTATTGCAAACGGCCAGTGTTTATCTTTATTTTTCGATAATTGTACGTTTTTTTTATACTGCCCATGCTAATCGCCATTTTACATATGGGAACATGCAGACGAACACAATAAAACACAACGTTTCACTCAGGGGGTTTTCAACAGGGGTTCAGGTCATTTGAAAATTGTTCCAAATACAGAAGAAATTACAATGCATCTGATCTCAGAAGCGCTATTAGAGAGGGTTGGGGCTCCTTACAATGCATCTGATCTCAGAAGCGCTATTAGAGAGGGTTCGGGTTCCTTACAATGCATCTGATCTCAGATGCGCTATTAGAGACGGTTGGGGTTCCTTACAATACATCTGATATCAGACGCGCTATTAGAGAGGGTTGGGGTTCCTTACAATGCATCTGATCTCAGACGCGCTATTAGAGAGGGTTGGGGTTCTTTACAATGCATTTGATCTCAGACGCGCTATTAGAGAGGGTTGGGGTTCCATACAATGCATCTGATCTCAGACGCGCTATTAGAGAGGGTTGGGGTTCCTTACAATGCATCTGATCTCAGATGCGCTATTAGAGACGGTTGGGGTTCCTTACAATGCATCTGATCTCAGATGCGCTATTAGAGACGGTTGGGGTTCCATACAATGCATCTGATCTCAGACGCGATATTAGAGAGGGTTGGGGTTCCTTACAATGCATCTGATCTCAGAAGCGCTATTACAGAGGGTTGGGGTTCCTTACAATGCATCTGATCTCAGACATGCTATTAGAGAGGGTTGGGGTTCTGCAGAATTCCACAATATAATTATAGTGTATCCTTTAAGCAGTACCTACACAAAACGTTTCTATGCTGCTGTAACACACTTTCTGGAATAGGAATCCCCCGAAAGGTTGAAAGCCATCGGAAGTCGACGGCAAACTCTCCCTTGGAAGTCTCCCTTTTTCTGACTGTTTGCGTGTCTGCCGGCATTGACTTGGTCTCAACATTGTCATATGCATATTGTGAATTCAATGTTACAATAGTCAGATGTAATATCCAACCCATTGGGCTGAATATGATGGACGCATGTTAACAATGTGAAAAAAAAGTTGTGGTACCAACATCAGATGTAAAAATATTTCTTAGTTTGAATTGTCTAAGTGCTCATTGTTTTAATTACTAATAAACAAGAAATCCCCAATGCACATCCAGCGTGACAAATGATATATTTCGTTTTTATAAATATGGTTCACTCTTTTGGCCAAAACAGCAGATTCGTACACTACCTGTGCTTTGAATTTCCTCCACTTGGTGAATAATTGGATTACAAACCTGACCTGTTGGTGGCCCTTGAAAATTGGATTTGGGCACTTCTGGTGCAGTCAGTAGCATGGGATGGGTGACATGTATCCAGTAACTAAGAGGTTACATTTTAGAAGCACTATGTGAGCTACAGTGCAATTAAAACTGATTAAAAAACCCAGAAGTGCTCCAAAAAAAGAAGAAGAAAAAATATACTATATACTTGCGGGAGTTATTCTTTAAACTGCGATGGTGCCGATCAGGACACTAATACAGGCGCCCATTCAATAGATCCATAAGAATGTGTTTGTTTCAGTGACTGGTGCTATGTGGAAATGAATTAAATGTTCAATTTCTGGGCTGGTAAGCTACTGTATTATTGTTACATTAAGTATAGCTCATTAAACTTACACTCATTTTGGCTTTTACAAATAATGTGACATGGACACTTGGATATAATATTAACAGCAATTCTTCTAATAATTTGTTAGACACTTCTGATTAGTCTCGTTGCCTACTGCTTCCACTAAATATTTATTTATCTAAATGACATATGATGACGTTGTCTTTCTCCGTTATTAATCAGGGTTGGAATTATTAGCATCAATCTGAGACAGACACCATTACTTTTCCTTCTGTGCAGTGGTGACATCGGAAATGCAGCTCACAAGCCCAAATCATCCTTTTCAGCAGGTAGTAAACAGTTTGCATGAGGGTTGTCTAAATGTTCTGACTTTAATACCGCTCTTTAATTACCCATACACATTGTCTATCATTCATCACACTTTTCCTGTAATGCAAGCTTTAAAATATCACCGATATTCATGAAAATCCATAACGAGGATAATGCAGGCTCAGGTGCTAATTTATTTACATCAATTAATTTCAGTCCCCTGATGTAAACCAATTAGTATTCCACACTTAATGGAGTCATTAGCTGTCAGATTAGCTTTTCAAAACGCTTGTCATTGCTACAGGACCAAGCGCTAGGATTTTGCTAATAAAACCAGCAGAATTAATGGAGGGAACAGCCGAGCTAATGAGTTAATGTGGAACATATAGGAACGAATATGATCAGCCGTTTAACAGGAATGAAGATGATCTGGAGAAAGATATATTATGTAAAAATTAATCACTTAGGGCATTTATATTCTAAAATATGTAAGGTGTGAAGTTACAAATACCTAGATTGTTCTTGATTTGATGCGTTTTATTAGTTCAAACCGGCATTTAACTCATGTAATGTGGGGGTGTTTCAAGTGGAACTAGTGTAATACTGTATGTACTGTTTACACCCAAACACAACTGAAATCATTATGTCATGTTTGTGACTCCTAAACATATCACAGAGACCCCCTCCCCCCCAAAACCACGTTAGGAATATCAAGTTGGTAAATACATGTCAGTGTAGTTAACATTAAATATTAGGTTGTTATACTCAGTATACACTATATACAGGTTTCCTTATACTATACACCTACTCATCGTAACGGGAACTATTTTTAATTGGTTTTATTGCGTCACTGGCCCTAGTTTTTGTTACTCCCCTACTGGTCACTTAACTGGTCAGTTACGTTATTCCTTGTTATTGGATCTTCAGAAACTGGCTAATCATTTAAGGACCTAAAATAACTAACTGGTAGCACAAAGCCCCAAACCAAACCAGTGCAGTACTGGACTCTAATGCACTCTTATCTGTATACAGTATATAATTCAGAAGTGCCTCTGTTTGTCTGTCTGTCTCGATCTCCTATACAGGCATACCCCACTTTAAGTACACTCGCGAGTAAGGACATATCGCCCAATAGGCAAATGGCAGCTCGCGCATGCGCCTGTCAGCACGTCCTGAACATCAATACTGGCTCCCTACCTGTACCGAAGCTGTGCGCAAGCGGGGAGACTATAGAGCCTGTTACAAATGCGTTATTTACATCAGTTATGCACGTATATGCCGATTACAGTACAGTACATGCATCGATAAGTGGACAAAAGGTAGTGCTTCACTTTAAGTACATTTTCGCTTTACATATATGCTCCGGTCCCATTGCGTACGTTAATGCGGGGTATGCCTGTAATGTTTTTGCTGCCCAGTTATAAAACATAAAGTACTTTCCAGGATAATTATCAGATTTTGGAATTTCCAACATTTTGCCCAAATCAGGGATTGTTTATTCCATTGCCACCCTCCACACGTCTTAGACTGTAAATTACTCTCAAACACCGAGTAAAATGGGTACTTAATCCCTATTATTTTCTACAAACAATAGACCTTTCGCCAGAAATGTGTATATGTGCGGGCAGTGATTGTTCCATATAACGGCAGCCAGGAACCTTACTGCCAAGTGTAAGTGTAGGGTAACTTTCACGGTTCCACAAATGTATTACAATTCTCCAGATAGCAGGCAGGAACCTTCACCATAAATCCCAAGGAGAGGCAGGAGGAAAACTTAGCACAACTTGCCAATTTAAACAATATATTATCATCTCCTTACATTCAAGTCAATTTCTACCTCTCTGTCCGAGTCCTCTGTCTAACTCCCCCTTCAACTGACACTTCCAGCTTCAAATCCCAACTGTCCAGCCTAGAACCTCGCGTTGACAGCTCCTCCCTAGAACCCCACGCTGACAGATCCTCCCTGGAACTCCACGCTGACAGCTCCTCCCTCCCTAAAACCCTGTGCTGACAGCTCCTCCCTCCCTAGAACACCACGCTGACAGCTCCTCCCTAGAACACCACGCTGACAGCTCCTCCCTCTCTAGAACCCCACACTAACAGCTCCTCGCTCCCTAGAACCCCACGCTGCCAGCTCCTCCCTCCCTACAATCCCACACTGACAGCTCCTCCCTCTCTAGAACCAAACGCTGACAGCTCCTCCCTCCCTAGAATCCTGTGCTGACAGCTCCTCCCTCCCTAGAACCCCATGCTGGAGGCTCCTCCCCATACAACGTGATAAAGCGCAATGCGCTCGAAACGCGAGGGTGGTTTTATCTGTTCCATGTGAGTGTAACGTATGTGCCTGTCACAAACAAGGAGGGACCCATTAGACTGAAGTGAGATGGGTAACAAACTGCACCCACAGCTACGGGGACACGCCTGGAAAGTGGAAAATAGGCATCTGGAACTGTCTGGGAGTATAAGGTAAAGTAAGATACTCGCCAGACGAGAAGGGAGATTCCAGAGGATAGGTGGTACCGAGAGCCTGATGTCCAGAGCCAGGAGGTAGGTAGGAATCTGCAAACTGAGGTGAAGGGGTCGAGAAGTCCAGGAGGTCAGGATACAAGGCAGGCGACGAGAGCGGATCCACAGCCAGGCCGGTTCGGTACGCAAGGGATCACTAAAGAGAAAAAGAGACAGGAACTGAGACAGACATACCACAGGAAACGCTGGGGAAACAAGCTTAGCCGCTAAAGCGTGGTGAAGGCGAAGTCTGCAGGAACAAGGAAAGCAGCGCCGGGGCTGCTATGCAAGAAGGCCTTGGGATGCCGGGGACTGGTAGCAGGATACAAGGCACAGAGAGCCCAGCAGGCCAAACACGGAGTCCGTGACAAGCACAGTTACTTGCAACCTGGATTGCAAAGTCTATGTCCAGCAACTTCCTGAGGGCGGGGCAGGCACTAAATAGCACAGGAGGCCAATTAGGCCAGAGCTGCACAGGAGGCAGCAGGAGGCAGGTGATTGCAGAGGCAGGGAATAGATTGTCTGGAACCTGCAATGCTCCGGATGGAAGGGCTCCAGCCAAAGCCAGGAGTGGATTCCTGACAGGGAGCTGAATAAATTTCATATTTTTGGGGGAGTTACCTGTAGCGGATCCTTTTTTGTGCTGCTGCAGCTGTGCATCGTTTTTCTCACAGACTCTACTTGCAGCTACTCCCTAGAACCCAAGGTTGCCACCTTCTATTGAAGGCTAACCCAGAGACTTTTTTGCAATTACATTTAATTTTTTTAATTCATTAATTTAATTTATATATTTACTTCTCCGGCATGTCCTTCTGCAGGGTCCGGTCACCATGGTTCCACGACGTCGAATGACCTTGCAATGTCAATTTGCCATGACAACGTGACTTCCCGTTGTCATGGGAATGCGACACCATTTGACATCGCTGAGCCATTTTGACGGACCCTGCAGGGGGAGATGTCGCCGGAGAAGGTAAGAGCCGAGGCCCCGCCTGGAGATTTTACAGGTAAACCCGTAGCCCGGAGATATGTGGCCGAAACCCGTAGTCTCCGGGTCAAACCCGGAGTGCTGGCAACCCTGCTGGAACTCCACGCTGGAAGCTCATTCCTAGAACCCCGTGCTGGCAGCTCCTCCCTAGAACCACACAATGGAAGCTCCTCCTTAGAACCCCACACTGGCGGCTCCTCCCTAGAACCCTTCGCTGGCAGCACCTCCCTAGAACCTTCAGCTGGCAACTCCTCCCTCCAACCCTACGCTGACGGCTCCTTGCGCTGGCGACTCCTCCCTAGAACCCTACGCTGGCGGCTCCCTAGAACCCCGCGCTGGCCTCCCGTCTCTAGAACCCCACGCTGGCGACTTCTCCCTAGAACCCTGCGCTTGCGACTCCTCCCTAGAACCCCGTGCTGGCAGCTCCTCCCTAGAATCCTTCGCTGGCAGCACCTCCCTAGAACCTTCAGCTGGCAGCTCTTCCCTAGAACCCTACACTGACGGCTCCTTGCGCTGGCGACTCCTCCCTCGAACCCCACACTGGCGGCTCCCTAGAACCCTGCGCTGGCATCCCGTCTCTAGAACCCCACACTGGCGACTTCTCCCTAGACCCCTGCGCTTGCGACTCCTCCCTAGAACCCGGAGCTGGCAGCTCCTCTCTAGAACCCTATGCTGGCGGCTCCTCCAAAGGTTCCATGAGCCGCAGCTAAGCTCTTATAAAGTTTAGGGCATCACTTAAGGACTTTACACTTGTTGTTACCTACTGTAGAGCGTAGACTGCAAAAAAACAACCTGCACCTGCAGGCCTGGCTGTGGTGTGTTGTGGTAGATAAATTGAAATGATATCAAGGCTTTAGGTTGCAGTATTATATCATATAATATTTATAGTATATATAGTATTATATTTTCTTGAGGTGGGGGAACTTTCCTTACTCTGGAAGCTATTTTAGTTTGGGATTTTTTCCTTTATTTGGGTAAACGTAAAGGCTCTTCAAAATCAAATAATTACATATTTCTCGCTTCATTAAGAAGTACTGCACCGACACACTTTATTCGAGCAAATACCCAGTATGTACCTGGCAGATACCTGGAATGCGCCGCTCCTCACCTCTGACAAGCCCCGTTGCGTTTGCCTTCCCAGCCTGGGTTCATGCCTGGCTGACGGGCGGCTGATCTGTTAAATGATAATGATTAGGATTTAATAGGCTGCAATGCTTCGCGTGTCTACCAGATGGCATAAATTCATGAATTGTAATGCAGTATATATATATATACTGTGCAGTATTGCAGCCAGCGGGAATAAAATGCTTCAATCCCTGCTTGGAAAATAACCCAATGCACTCGGGCAGAAAACAGTCACAAACCTCAATACACCCGGGTATACCCGAATTCGTGGGACTAGCCGAGCTCGAATAAAGTGTGTCGCCAGTGTAATTTCTTCATACCAAAAGTCTGCTGCATATTTTCCCATGTCAGAGGATGGATTTATGTAGAGAGGAATAAAATAATACAATACAATTTCCCCGACCGAACATGTTTATTTCAGGCTTAACAAACAGATCTGGATTCCACTTAGCTGCAGATTATCCAAACACATCTATTTAGTGAGATGTTTAAAGGAAAATGAGATATAGAAACATTTCACTTTTTTAAAAAAAAGAATAGATTGGACTTTTCCCTTTCCCACCCCCAATTTAATATAACTGGACTTCAGAGCCTGATCAGGTGACCTGAAGCCAGCTGACAATCCTAAATCCATGTCCTACAGTAGATATCTTTCAAGGTCTTCTCCTTCCACTTTACTATCCACAAGGTCTCCATGTTTTAAGGAGTTGCTTCATTTGGCCAGTAGAGGGAGCTCTGTCTCTTAAGTATTTGTGTGGTTATCACATGTTTACATAGTTTGCTTGACCTGCAAAACTGGGTTATTTATTTTAAACTGTGGTTACAATTACAAAGCAAATCTCCCATTAAAAAAAAAACCCCTCAAGTGTTATTAATAATAGTAATAACTATTTTTCGGATTGCAATCTTTAAAAGGAACAGATGTAAAAGTAAATAAAATCACAGTGAATAAAGCGTGTGTATGTGTGTGTGTGTGTGTGTATATATATATACTTACAAACTGTGCTTAGCCATTTTACACCTCATGACTTAGCCCTGCTTAGTAAATATGGCCCATAACATC
The DNA here is from genome assembly GCF_040206685.1 of Ascaphus truei. Taxonomy (NCBI): domain Eukaryota; kingdom Metazoa; phylum Chordata; class Amphibia; order Anura; family Ascaphidae; genus Ascaphus; species Ascaphus truei. The sequence goes on from NC_134498.1 coordinate 28,307,563, forward strand.
TTAGTCATATGTAGCTGAGTCCCCCACCTTACCTCAGGTTAGAGGGGAACCTGCTCCACTGTCTGACCAGGATTCGGAGCTCCGCGCGATTGGGAGTGTGGGGGCGGCCATGTTGTTAGGTGCGCATGCGCACTGCGGCGAGGCGCACATGCGCCGTATCAGGAGTGCGGTGGCCATCTTAGAATGGCTCCGCATATATAGCAGCGGGACTACATGTCCTAGAATCCTCAGGGGGAGGGACTACCACATGGACGATTCCAGCCAATAGGATTCTGGCAGTGAGAGGGACAAGATATCCTCCGTGTGCGGGGAGCACGCAAGGTAGTCCTGACAGAGGAGCCAAGGAAGAAGGTAGTGTCCAGGCAGCAGTGCTTCCTGGACTAGGGCTAGACTTTGCCCCTTAGGCCTTAGTCAGGCCCTGAGCCACTTGAGATCAATGTTGCAGGGAAGGCCCCAGATAGAGACTCTTACCCTTATTATTATTGATGCTCCGGGGTACGGTTGGCCACACGGCAATCTGCGACCTGGGACCAGGCCGTCGTACTCTGGGACATTGTTTGAGACTCTCCGGCTGGAGCTCACACCATAAGGGGAATCTGGACCCTGTGCTGAGAGGGGAATTACTGTCGGAGGCCCCGCTGCATGGGACCTTCTTCAGTCCGAGTCTGCAAGCTGCACCTGGGTACTGGAGTACCCAGGCAGGTACCCACAGTGCACCAACATTCACATGGGGTAGATCTACTTCTCATTTGGGTTGGATTGCTGGGACGGACACCAGGGGTTATTGGTGCCATGGCACCCTCAGTACTTTGGGGGAACCACTCCGTGTTTGGGGTCACTGCACTATACTGTTGTTACCTAGTAGTGTGTGTTATATGTATTTCATATTGTGTACAGTAAAGATCAGTTATATACATTGTGTGGTGTTATTGCTTACTACTGTTGTATTGGTTCCTGTGAGGGGTTATCCCACCAACGCTGGGATCCCTCATAGGTGGAAGCGCTGCACGTATGGAGATAGAGTTCACCCCAAGCTCCCAGAAGCTGAGGCTTAGGCCTCCTGTGAGCACACAGGTATAGCAGCACGCTTAGTCGCCCACGTATTTCCTTTAGACATAGGGAAAGGGGGCTACACATAGATAAATATTTTAATGATACAGCTGAGACTATCTATCATACAACCTCCTCTCAAGTGAAATCCTGGTGGCACATTCGTGTATAACAGCCTCCCGTACCTTTTCCCACCTGCACTTTATACCAAAACATTGTGTTATTGTTTTCTGGTCAGTGTGATGCCGGCCTCCATATCACTAAAGGGTCCGTTCTTGTCCTGTGAGACTCTGTATATATTCCTTTAAACACCTCACACAGAGCGTGCAGCAGAGGGGGGCCCTGAACTCCCAGCCTTACCGTGCCCTTTGCAGCAGATTGTACACACACAGAGGGTTATTGTAAGGAATCGGGGAGCACATCCTCCATGGCAAACTTCCTCCTTGCCTGCTGCCTCGCGCAACCCCACTGTTTACACAGCGTGCGCGTGCACGGAGGAGACGTAGCGGAGTCTGGCTCCGCCCCCTGGTTGCGGCGCACGTCGGCGTCGCACGTAGTGCACACGTGACGCAAATGCACCGCTCCCCGGCTGCGCGTTAACACTCTCATCATGCTCACCTGTCTCCTGCACCACTCCACCTATCCCTGCCTCTGCTGAGGCTGCACCTCTACTCCTCCCCTCTCTCCCATTGGTCCGCTCCTCCTATATATGCTCAGCTGTGCCACTTGTAATTTGGCTGAGCATAGTTCCTGGTAGCATTTGTTCTCCCACTTCCTGGTTCCTAGCCTTGCCTTGTCTCCCGTTGCCTTGCTCTTTCAGATTGATCTCCTGTGTACTGACCCGGCTTTACCCTTGGACTCCGCGCCTCTGACTTACTGACCCCAGCTTACCTCTGACCTTCCGCATCTCTCCAATCCTGACCACGGCTTACGGACCTCTACGATCCTATTGGCTTTAACCCCTGACCATGGCTATCAGACTCTGATTATTCTACTGGCTCCTACCTCTGACCTCGGCAAGTATCAAGACTAATCTAACCTCTCCAATACTGACCCGGCTACCTCGACCATCCACTCTCCAGACGTGTTCCCGTGGCTGTGGGTGGCGTTTCTACCCATTCCCACCTCAGTACCGGGGTCCCGCCGTGTTTGTGGTGAGCACAGCGTTACAGTTATTCATCACGCTCCGTAACGGGTTAACGCACCTGAACACTGACATCTGTTTACTGTATTATACGTATTATATATATGTTACTATGCAAGTCAACTACCAATGACATTTTACTTAACTCTTCAGGTTAACCTTTTTTGGCTGACTTGTATGTTTAATTTCTGGTCTATAATTGTGATATATATTTTATGCATTAGTTGAAGCGTCTAATACTATATGCTATAACATACTTGGTCTTTAGGATTAAAATTGTGAATCCTTATCTATGTGTGCTCTGGCATATATAGGGGTTAATCCAACCCTAATACTCATCATGTGTATCTCATTACTAATCCTCTGCCTCCTATGATCTTATTGGTCATGTGTACTATATAACTGTATGTAATGCCTATGCTACTATCTCCTGATGAAGACTCGCTTGAGACGAAACGCGTAGAGATTGCTGTGGAGCCTACTGTCCAGGTTATATATTTTATTTGCACTCATCTACATTATTGCACTCCTGCTGCTTTGCTAGCATTTTGCTACCAGCCATTCAGACATTCAAGTTCCTGTTTACACTGTGAACTCTCCCCGGCTGAAACCTCGCTGACATCATCGAGTTCACGCGAGACTCTATTCAGTGTATGCTCTGTGTAGCACCGGAGAGAGGGGAAGGCGGCGTCCGTCGTGGCTTTCGGTCCCTGCCAGGACCTAGAGGGGCTATTGTGGCAAGACACACCGCGGACATCACACCGAAGTCCTCCTCCTTGGGTTCCTGCGTCTGAATGGGCTGAGTTGTACTCAAAAACGCATTTTTTTCAGCTTTGTTTGTGAGTGTGCATTTTTATCCCTTACTCCATAAATTTATTGTTATACAATTTTACGCTATGAGTGCGCCTGTTTTTTCTGTGTTTTTGTAGATATCTTAAGGAAGTGGTGTTCCCTTCATTCGGGCTGCAGAGACTCTTTTGGATAGCAATTGGAACATTTTGGGATTTGTATATCTTTTACATATATTTTTCTGGACATTTTCTTTTTTGATATTTTATTATGTATTTTATTGGTTCATTATTTTACATTTTTTTTACTACATCCACTGTCCTTAGCATAGGTTTTTTACTTTTATTTGTAATAACATTTTCCATTTCACTTTTATTTATATTTTTACTCTATAGAGATTTTATATAGTGATAGGTTGGCGCTAATATATTTCTTCTTTTGTTGTGATATATATATATATATATATATATATATATATATATATATATATACATACATACATACATACATACACACACACACACACACACACACACACACACACACACAATAGTGTGTTTAAAATCCTCTATGGTGAATACAGGGTCATACGGTAAATGCAGTCAGTGAATGTGTGAGAACACTGCCATCTATTGGTTGTGATGTATATGTGTGTGGCTGGTATATCTATATACTGATCTATATCCTAGAGGTGCCTCACAGTTACATATGGTTCACAATATTTAGGAACACAATATATTTGTATGCTTTTGAAAGCTCCACCTATATGCCAGGGTATGTAGTAGTCGATACTCAGAGATATACACTTTACTCCTGAGAAAGGAACATGATTAAGTATTGTCCCAAAACCACTATTAACCACTATAGATAGTAATGCAAAGTGTCAACAGACGTGCACATACCAATACATGTGCACAAGAAAATCGCCCTTGTATGTTAGAGTGTAGTAATTATCAGGTAGCAAAATAAGTGTCACATTCATAAGTGTTTAGCACAGGGGATTAAATATCCCAAAAGGCCACTTATACACTCTTTAGGCACACCAGAAGAAATGTCTGAATACAAACATCCTGTATCAATGAACAAGGCTGTACTATAGCAATGGATACATGTGTGAAATAGCAACAGTTAAATCTCATACTTTAGTCTCAATTGCAACTGTGTCAAGATGCATGCATGAGTACAAACAGCAGCAATGGATGTATTGCAGCAATGGATACACATATGTGTGTGTTGCAATAGTAGTGTATCAAGAGTAACAAATTTGTGTCCATACTAAACAGAATACTGGCGTGTCACCAAATAAGTAAACATGGGAAGGATGTTGATCCAGGGAGTAATCTGATTGCAAATTCTTGGAGTCAGGAAGGAATTTATTTTTCCCCTTATGAGATATCATTAGATGATATTTCACTGGGGCTTTTTGTTTGCCTTCCTCTGGACCAGTGGTCTCCAAACTTTTCAGTTGTGTCAGGGACACATCGTATATTCTACACATTTTCACGGGCCAAAAGGAAAAAAAATCTTTTTATAATTTATATATATTTATATATTTTATAAATGAATTAATAAGTTTTATTTGGATCTTTTTTGGGGTAATCCGCATGATATGATTCAGAACAAAAGAGAAATGTGACTTACAATGAGAGGATGCCGCGCTTACACTGGGAAATGATATATAATGAGCAAATATATATATATATATATATTTCAAGTTGCTGCGGGCCGGATAAAATCTTTTGGGGGGGCCTGATCTGGCCCCCGGGCCGTAGTTTGAAGACCCCTGCTCTGGATCAATATACTGTAAGTACGGATATAGGATAAAGTATCTGTCGTCTAAATGTAGCAAAGGTTGAACTTGATGTAAGTACAGCATGTCTTTTTTCAACCTCATCTACTATGTAACTATGTTACTATGTAATTATGTGACTATGTGACTATGTTACTATGTAACTATGTGACTATGGGACTATGTGACTATGTTACTATGTTACTACGTGACTATGTGACTATGTAACTATGTAACTATGTAATTATGTAAATATCTAAAATAATTTTTGAACATTTGAAAATGTTCATTTACAGCAGGGAGGTAGGCAGTTTATATTGTTTCCTTTAACCAATGATAAATACGTCAGATTTATACATCCCCCAACCGAACCAATTAGGGAATGTTACTTAATAGATAGTGTGACCCTGCCTGCCTGACTCCTAGGGAGATTACATCTCTGTGCAATGTTGAGCTACAAAGCACGGGTTACCTGGACTCAGGGTGCTGGATTCGGGCGGCTGGGCGATGAGGTAGCAAGAATGGAAAATAATGGGCGCCAAGAAGTTTCGTTGTACAACAACAGTCTTTTTTCTGTGTCCCCAGGCACGGGGAACGCTCACACGCCCATAACGTTGTACTGTTTTGTAGCAGACATACATGAATACGGTGCTTCCATTAGTGCCCACTCAACACTCAAATGGAGATACGTTGACTTTGTTGCTCTACTTGTGTGGGACCCGGCACCCCTCTGTTGCTTTGGTATCATCTTCGGTATTACCGTGGTTACACTGCGCCCATACAGGAATCCTGGTTGGTCCTTTACACGTGACCCAATACCTCTCGCCTCTTTGGGACCTGCCACTTGCGTCCAGACCGATGAGGAATATCAATGCGGAACCACGATTAGAGCCGACCCGCCGACACCCGGGAGCCCTCTTTGCTGAGGCCCTCTGTGGCATGCCGTTTTCCTATATTTTAGATATATTGGACTCCCTTAGCCTTCTGCTGGGATCCTAACTTAGAGGGGCACTGTCCCTATCTACAACATAATAAAGCAGATGGGCCTGGTTTGTGCTACTACTTTATGAACAACCCTGTCTAATGTCCCCGAGGCTTCTAGACCTTCTCCACTCTCTTATATATCCCTTCTGACATCAGTATCCCCATGGTACCACAGGGTGGGGCCCAGCACACAGTATCCTCCTATTAACTCCTCACAGCAACCTGGTAACCCCATTGAGGGGGGTTACACTAGTAAGACAAATAAAAAGCAGAAGACAAGGGAATTAAAACAACTCCCAGGTCTTAATGTACAATACTACAGAAAGATTTCCCAGACCGCTTTCTAAAAACATTTTCAATTCTTTCATCGCTATACTACAATAATTCTGTTTTTAAAATAATCAATCACCTAGAATTCTCCCAATTAAACAGATCCCTTCCACTGGCGCATTCCATTCAGTCCTGTGCCTGCACCTGTAAAAGATTTATGCTGAATTTTATCATTAAAAGCGCAAAACTGGAGAGCGCTATTTCAAAAGAGACCGATTTTTAATCCGGACGTAAGACAAATAAATAGTTGAGCACTATTACACCGTGGCCACGTTCTGATTTAGACGTGTTACACGGTGGCCTACGATTTTATATGAACTGCGTGTTTCAGTTGTGAAAATGCAATATTTGTTTTCCGACGCAAACCTATTATTTGCAGATAAAGTGCATGTATTTACTGCTGGGAACCGATCACTGGGAGGGGGGAGGGGGGGGGGGAGGAGGTTATGTGAATTGAATTTAGAAAATGACAGAAGCTTTCACTTTCTCCTGATTGTGTCTGGATTTGATCCTTTGACCCCGAGGTGAAAGGGTCTGTTTGTTTCCGTTTGTCAATCCCGTGACCTGGCTCTCTAATGTACTGGCCATTTTTCGCTCTACAAAAAGGCTACTGCGAAATATAATATATCGTATCTGCAGCCATACAGATCAACAGCTAACCAGTTCTGGGAGGAAAACTTCCAATCCTTCAGTGTTCATATTGTGAGCACAGAGCTCCAGGTACAATGCTAATTTTTTATGCATTATGTATTTTTTGACTTATCATGTCCTCAAAAGTTTAATGGAAAATGTTTGTTCACAAAAATATGTCTGCTATCAATATACAGTATCATATATTTATTAAGTTGCACTATTGCAGTTTGTAATTCCAAAGCAGATATCAGTCGAACTGCTGAGACATCAATGCAGCCGACAGCATACTGGCAGAATCTTTTAGAAATATAGAAATACATATACAAGTGAACTTGTAAATAATTTGACATATTTGATGTGCATTGGGGCTTTTGTTTACACTTGTGTGTACACGTGCACGCACACACACCTCAAAGTGTTCACTGTGGATAGTTAGAACAAAAAAAACATTTTAAGGCAAATATTAAGGGGGATATTCTTGTAGCTGAGAGAAGTGCATGTACAGAAAGAGCCCTTTTCACTCGGATTTGCAGGTTCTAGTATTCTGGAAGGCCTTCCGCGCAGGAAAGACTTGTTTAGAAGCGGTTTTATTCCGGCTCTGCCAATCCGATCGGGGTTACAAAAATGGCTTTTACTAGCTGGAATTCTAGTAGCTCTGTTAGCTTCAAAATGCTAAACCGCTTCAAATAACTCACAGCCACCCACCGGAGGCGTTATCTCCCTCCAGATCCTGAAATATGGGGAGGGGAATAGAGAGTGATGAAGGGGGTCCTGGTGTCAGAGCGAACAGAGAACGAACCCACAACCTCTGACATTTAGGGCAGCAGCTCTAGCATTGAACTAAACCCATATCACAGCACTTCTAACTTCAGCTCTGCTGCTCAAGAGAGATTTAGTGGACTACACAGTAACGTATGCGTCTCCCAAAACACTCCTCTATATAACGCGTGGAGAGATACCTGGCAAATAAGCCTTTTTGCATGTTTAAATTAGCTTACATCCCAGGTTAAGAAAAGGGACAATTCTGCATGATCCCGGCACTGGGGCAAAACTTTCACTAATTCTACTCGAGACATTCTTATTAAAATAAAAAGACATTGCCAGTGACCCAATAGCCACGGCAGAGTATAGGGAAACTCTGCAAACCGTTCACAATAAAGATGGCTGCTTTCGTTAGGATTTGATTTATCTTCTTTGTCATAAACACATGAAGGGCCTTAGATGTGTTACTGCCAATTTACTCAGGTCAGCTGCGGGATTCTGATCCATTCATTGTGAATTCCCTTTTGCTTTTGGTATAATAGATTAGGCTCTAAAGCAGGGGTGGCCAACTCCAGCCCTCAAGGGCCACCAGCAGGTTTAGCCACTGACTGAGTCACCTGTGCTGAAGCAGGGATATCCTGAAATCCTGACCTGCTGGTGGCACTTGAAGAATGGAGTTGGCCACCCCTGATCTAAAGAAAGAATGACCTGGATCATTATCCCCCAGTAACTTGGAGTCAGAGAACAGGCATGTTGCATGGAGACTCGCACGCTGGATGAGTGAGGAAGAGAGGAGACATTGAATGTTGGAAATGTGACATCTTTATTGTGATGTTTTAAGGTTTGATCTCTTAAATATGATCATATTTGTTACTCTCACAAAGTAAGAATGAAGGATGGTAAAGAGCAAGATGCAGTCCCACTTAGTAGCAGATATTGTAGATATTTCAGCCAGCTTAACACAATTTCATCATTGTTCGTCCTGCAATTAGCCTTTTATCATTTAGGCCCCAAAGCCCCCAAAGCCCCTCCTTCCAAGTAGCGTGATAACAAACATAACGGAATATTCAATGAGTGGTTTGAAGCCGAAGTAATCACGGCTGTTTTATAACCTCTTTTAGAAAATCCTTAATGATAGTCCAATTATACTATCCACAAATTCTTCAGGAGCCTACAGAAGAGAAATTGGATGTGTTCTAGGAGGACAGATGTTAAATGTGTCACTTAGGAGATGCCTAACCCAAAGTCATTGTATCAAGGTAGTTTGTAGATGATGGTTTTTTAATACACATTTGCATAAACAAATAGTTTGGAAATTGATCTTTTGCTGCTCCAGCTGGAGTTTGGGGAACAGTTACATAGCGACACTATCTAACTTAATTTGCCTTTGTTTTCTTTGCTTTTGTAATGTAATTTCAAACACTGCATCATGGCTGTAACATGTATTGTCACATGTAACACGTAATGTGTCAAATGTATAAACTTGTATCAAACTTGAAGGACAATAGTAGTCACCCCTAGATTTTTTCCCAATTTTACTTCAACACTTCGCTTTCCACCAGGGAAGGCTGGAAATAAAAGTACATTTTTATTTATGGCTTTGACATTGGGGGAAGGTTTAGAAGAAGCGGCGAGTGCAGTCGCTTGATTATTTAGAGCCCTCCTGTTTAAAATATTTCAATTAATGTGACAGAGGAAATAATTCATTGGCTGTAAAAATCACTAGTCCCAAAGATGGAAATCCTTAAATCTTTTGATACTTTCTATAAAAATTGATATTTTCTGGTTTTATAGTGCTGTACAGTGGCAGAAATATAGCAGGTGCAAAGAATTGGCATCCAAGGCCCGATGGAGCCCAGACCCCCATCTCTGAGGCTTTTAAAAATAATTCTGTTCTCCCTGACGGTCTTAGTGGTGTCACCTGTGCTACCTCTTAGGATTCAGGGATACGACTTTTCACTGCTCAGCGACTGTCAATCACCACTGTGCAGGAAAACACCCCAGAATCCTTAGCGCTAGGGCAGTGTGCTACCGAGAAGGGGACATAGAGGGAGTAGGTAGATGTAGGCCGATTGGGGATATTTGTTGGCACTAAGGCCCACCATTTCCTTGTTTCTTGCCTGGTACTATATAAACCTGCTATGCTTCATTCAGAGACTTGCCTGAGTCTTACAAGGGAGAGCTGTAATTAGAGACGTGCATTTGAACCCATGGTTTTGATTCTAACAAATGTTCATGGTTTGAATTTGCCAAAACTCTAAGTTTTGGATTACGAGGAAAAGGTGAATTGGATGAAAGCAATCACAAGGTCATGTTATTTGGAGCTGTATTTTGCTACCTATATAAGTATTTCTCATTTACAATCTATTTAACAAAAATAATAATACAAATAATAATGTGATTTATATATGTTTCCAAGTCTGGCAAAGACCACGATGAGGCAAAACAAAGACAGGAGAAGACTAGTTAGAGGGAGGAGACTATTGAGAGAGACCATTGAAATGATTATGTTTTGTTGGAGTTGCTTGAAGGATGCTGTTTCCAAGTAAGAAGTGACTAGATAGAAGTATGTTCTGGGGGTAAACTAAGGAAAGCTGGTAAGTGCAACTGGTTGACCAATATACCTAAATATATACTTATACTAGTATAAGAGAGAATAGAGACCGGTCAGATATCAAAGCCAATGCCTACGGTATTGAAAAAACCATTGGCCCTGTTTGTGCTGGTATAATGGTAGTCAGATCAGATGGTGCTAATGCAATCTAATTCTCTGCGCCACCTGCCTATTATATAATAATATATTCATATATAAACCAACAAATTAGAGTGCTGCCCAACAGCAATTTATTGATCGATACTTAAGTTAACTATATTTTGACTGAGTAGGAGGCGGGTCAGATGTTGATCCGTCTCTATGCCTACAAATGTAAATATATAATATAAACCTAACACAGATATGGGTGTTGTAGCTGTTGTTCTTCCCAACTACTCATTGACCGGTATACACTAGTAGAGAGGAGAATGGTCAGATGGTGGTCAAACATAATAGCATAAATAATGATTCTGGTAACCTAACCCAAATTGTGCTGGTCTGGAACTGATTGACAAAGACAAGTCAGGTGGTCTCTGTCTAACAATTATACCTCCATATATACAAGTCCAGTATAATACCGTATTTCCTCGATTTTAAGACGCCATCGACTCTAAGACGCACCATTGATCTAACACAAATTTTTCGGGGAAAAAAGAAACCCCACATTAAATGTGCAGAAAAAAATTCCGTCATTCATTCCTTAGGAGATTATGTGATACTCACATTGTGTCCTGGGTCTTCCGCGATGTTGTTGTGCTCCCTCTGCAGCTCTGCTCTGCTTATTCAGTCACTTCTTCCCCCCACCACCTCCGACGGGTGAGGACAAGTTCCTGCTGCTGCCCATTGACTTCCAGGTAACAGCATGGCGGCTGCATCCCTCCGCCGTCCTCCTTCCTGGCTTACAAGGACTTAATGGCCGGCGGGTTTGGTGGTGTGGGTTGGGGGAGGGCAGGTCCTATGCGCACACCTGACTTACTGCCACCCCTTCCCCCGGTCAGAGGGTAGCCGGGAGCTTAACAGTCGTCCATTTTGGAGGGAGGGGAGGAGTTCCGGTCCTGGTCACACTTGCCTGCCAGGCCGTGAGTCGCAGGGGGGAGGGGGCTTTATGGCCGGGGTCAGAGCCGGGAAAGACTGCCAAGCTGCTGTTCGGCGCTGGAAAACCTTTGGAAGCATCCCCACTGTGGCTGATCCAACAGCGCCCCCTTGCAGCCTCGGGTTTTTTTAAAACATCGATTCTAAGACGCATCCCAATTTCCATGGAAAATGAGAAAAAAGATGCATCTTAGAATCGAGGAAATATGGTATGTCACTACATTCAAACGAAGAGAAAACCAACGTCTGGGACAATTTTATCAGACCGTAAGGCAATGAATCAATCCGATATTTAACCCACTCAGTCCCAGACAGAATTATACAAAGGCAGTGCAACAAGGTATATTCTCCGCATTACAAGCATACTAACTACCCGAGAATTTCAACTCGTCATCACGGGCACAGAATATCTCCAGTTTTGGTTTACACCGGAGAAGTAGTACCTTTTTTATTTTGGACAATTTTAAGTTGCACTCCCTTTTAAAAGGAAAAACGAAATATTTTAATTACTGTTTTTAGAGCATAAATAGTGTAAAACAAAAAAACACTTTTTTTTCTTAGGTCAAAACAGCTTTGTTCTTTTGTTCATAGGGTTTCACATTTCTTGAAATCCTTACACAGTATCACTAATTATATGTATATGTAGCGCTCCGGTGGATATAAGTGATAATATTAATAGTAAAAATAATATAATAACTAATAAGTATATACTATTAAAAAATAACACACAATTAACTAAATATAACAAAAAACCATAACGTGATAGTGATAAAGAAAAAGTCCCAAATAAATGTTCCACTTAAACCAAAAATCCAGAGAGATAAGAGCCCCAGGTGAAGATCCAGGGAGAGTTGTGCAGCTTCAGATAAAAGTGGTATAGCCAACCACGACGAATCTAAGAACAAAAAAACAAACAGAAGCACAAGCTCCATAGCACGTAACTGTTTAAACAATAAAGTAAATTTATTTTAAAAAACTGCAGCCCAAAGGAAATGCACTTACAGGATTAAAAAAGCAACCATACGTGGGAGAGAAATCTCTATGTGTTGTCATCTGCGAGGGTGAGGGGGGTCCCAGGTAGGCAGGGTACATCTGCACAGCTTGTAGCCACCACCAGCTCCTGTCACGAGTTGGCAACAAGGAACTGAGTCAATCAGTATCTCCACGTCCTCTGCTCTCAGCATGGAACAGTTGCCAGCACTAAAAATGCTGCTAGCTAGATCACAGGGACGCCCAGGACTCCGTGTACACACACCCAGAAACGCGATGATGTCACCAACCCTACGCGTTTCGTCACCCAAGGGCGACTTCGTCAGGGGAAGTTTGATTGGTTAGTGACGGCCAATGAAATAGGCTCAATGATGTAGAGTCATTCTTAAACCCTAATTCCTGATTCACCACAAAACGGAGGTTTACAAGGTTGAATAAACATTAATACATTTAAAAATTCCACAATACTTCATCAATATTTGTGTGGTTCACACCATACACTCAGAATAACCCTACTTATTAATTAAATGCATTTAATCACTTCTAATCCTACTACTAACAATACCAGAAAAATAACCTACTATTACCGATCTAACATTCATCAAATATGAAAGAATAAACCATTTAAATTGGAATCTATATATATAGTTAATCTTAGCTCTAATACACTAATTTCTATCACATAACCATTTCATATGTATATATAACCATATATAATTCCTTATGTACAGTGGGAACAACACAACAACAAAATAACAACAATTATAATAATAACAATTGTCTCTTTGTATATATATATACAGTGTTCGACACACCTATACATTTGCTCGCCCCGGGCGAGTGGATTTAACCCCCGGGCGAGTAAATATTGGCCCAAGCAGCACACGTTTGGTACTAGGTGGCGAGTAGATTTTTTGGTGATTTGTCAACCACTATATATATATATATATATATATATACGGACAGTGTTCGACAAACCTATACATTTGCTCGCCCCGGACGAGTGGATTTATCCCCCGGGCGAGTAAATATTGGCCCAAGCAGCACACGTTTGGTACTAGGTGGCGAGTAGATTTTTTGGTGATTTGTCAACCACTGTATGTATATATATATATATATATATATATATATATATATATATATATATGGCTGTTTTTTGCATTTTGCTGGTTTTACAGTATTTCAAGGGGACTGTGATACTTTGATCCCATAGTGTTGGGGCCTGATTATGGGGGTCTGATTATTGGGGTGTACAATTGTTACATCTAGCTAAAACATATTGGAGTCTATGGGGCATATGTGGTGCAAATCTGGGGCAAAATCATTGTACCATGTGTATCAAATGAAAAAATCCCATTGAAAGCAAATGTCTTTGATACATTTGGTGCAGTTTTTTTGCCCTACAATTGAGCCACGTTCGCTTTGATACGTATAGGCAGCTGTATCAAGGCAAAGGGAATATAATCTGCGGCACGAAAACTGCACCTTATGCATCAAAGAACAAAATCCTATTGCTTGTATGGGACTTTTTTTCTTTGACACATACAGTGAAATTATATCCCCGAATTTCTCCACTTTTGCCTTGATATGCGCCATTGGCTGGGAGTTACTAAACCGCGATGCGTATCTCGCCCCAATCTGGCTATAACCACCACGCAAGCCAGCGGCAGCTGACGCCGGATCGGTGTGGGCGAGACCCAGCATTGCAGCATGGTGAATCCTGGCCATTGCTTACAATCTTAATATATAAAATTTAATTTTGTGAGGTTGGTGCTAGATGTGGTGAATCTGATTGGTCCTCAGCCTCTGGCCAATCAGATTGGTGGCTCTATGACATCACCCAACTGCCACTCTCTTCTCCTCCTCACCCGCAGCTTCCCCCTCGGCCTGCCTACACACACACACACACACACACACACACACACACACACAGACACACACACACACTGACACACACACACACACATGCTCACCTCCCGCCGGCTCCCCCCCCATCACCCCCTCTGCTCACCTCCCCCCAGGGAATCCACCAGGCTCACCCGAGCCCCAGCCAGCAGCAGCATGCGGGTAGTGTCGCCGTCGACACAGCTCCGCGCGGAGGGGGGACTGCTGCCGCCTCCAGCTGCCTCTCCCCCACCACACAGTTTCTCAGCAGCGCCTCACCTCCCCACCCGCCGCCGACACAGCTCCGCGCGGGGGAGGGGGAACCACTGCCGCCGACGACACCCGCCTCTGCCCCACCACCCCCCACCCTCTCTCAGCAGTGCCTCACCTCCTCTCCACCCGCTGCCGACACAGATGCGGGCGGGGGGGAAGGACAACACCACTGCAGCCGCCTCTGGGGTGGGGCGGAGCTGTGAACGGGCGGGGGGGGGGGAAAGGGAGGAAACAAAGGATTGAAAGGGGGGGGGGGAATCGGAGAATTAATAAATAAGAAATGGTTAAGAATAATGATGAAGACACAACCCAGCACTGGGAGACACCGTGTACATTAGTATTTTATTGTTGTTGCTTTTTCACATGGAGCGACATAGCAGCATTCATTAATATTATATGTTTCATAAAGGCTGGGGGTCAATAACTGTTATAACAGATCATTTAATGCATTGCACAGATCCAGTTTATTACCATACTTAATAAATACGTGAGGCCGGTAGGGTTTTGTGTATTTTTTTTGTTAGTATAATTCCAACACATGCCAGTGACATTACATCCTGGTAACTCTTTCCTGCTTCATAAAGCATTGGGTGGGAATCCATGTATAACAGGCACACAGGAATCTCTTCATGCAGGGGTGGCCAACTCCAGTCCTCAAGGGCCACCAACAGGTCAGGTTTTCAGGATATCCTTGCTCCATCACAGGTGGCTCAATTTACTGACTCAGTCAAAGACTGATTGAGCCACTTGTGCTGAAGCAGAGATATCCTGAAAACCTGACCTGTTGGTGGCCCTTGACGACTGAAGTTGGCCCCCCCTATTTAGTGCTTTCCCAGTGAAAGAAAAAGCTGCAGCTTATTTTCGTATGTTGCCTTATTTCAGATGTTTGATTTTAAGAAAGTCACGTCATGTCATTGTTCACCAAATTGTGAGATCTCTGAAGCAGGGATTACTTAGGTAATAAGGAATAGTTAATATTGTTAATGAGTTACAGGCTTTAATGCAGCATTGAGGACCAGGATGTGAATTGGTTTTCAATTCTTGCATTTCCTGCAGTTAGTGAAACATTGTGTGTGCTGAATGGCCTGTCAATAAGTCCGACTATGGATTCCTTATTGCAGATATTACCAGACCCTGTTCAAATATACACAATAAGCCTGGGTTCTGCGTGAAATATTCTGCTACAAAGCACTCATGCATATCCTTTAAACACAGTGTAAAATAAACATGCCTTTTTATTATTTAAGATTGGGATTTTTTTAGCAGGACATAAGTTAATGCTTTAAACTGGAACCCTTTCTGCAAATGTATCACTAAATAGATGGTAAATGAAAATTCAACATGTTATAAGGATAAAAGTGAATAATTACACGGAAACATGTATCTGTTATTTATCAATCATCTATATATCGATCATCAATCTCATACGCACTGACCTTAGCTCCATGCAGACGCACTTACCAGAACACTTACTTGCTACGGTCTCTGTAAGTTCTCCCTAATTACCATTTAGATTATAAGCTCTTCAGGGCAGGGACTCATTTTCCTATTGTTTTATGTCTGAAGCGCTTATTCCCATGATGTGTTATATTATTATGCTGTAATGCGCTATGTACCTGGATGGTGCTATATAAATAAAGATATCCATCTATATAATTTCAATATGTGAGGCTTGTATTGTGGTTGTACTTTTTATTAACCCTTTCATTGCTCCGCAATGCATTTGCAGACCTCTTTGGCACTGACCTAATTAAATGAGAGTATCAAAAGCATTAAATCCCAGTGGTATGGTACACTTGGAAAATTACCTTGCAGCAGTATTTGTTAGAGGTGAAAACACATTAATAATTTTTCTCATCCTCAGATCACTTCATATGATATGTGAAGGAATGGTCAGAGCTTTATTCCCACTGGCGCGTCCGGCAGCGGAACCGGAAGAGGGGATCTGCACCGGATGTCCTGTAGTGTGCTGGGTCCCTCTCTCAATGAGTGGGAACAAGAACGGAGGAGGAGACCGTGCAGGAGTGTACCGAGCGGCTGAGGCTGGGCCATTTTATTTGACTTCAAGTGTGAGTGTAGTCCTTGTGTTTGCTTTATTTCATTTTATTTCATTGTGTCTTATTTTATTCCATTGTGTCTTAGTATAATTTATTCCATTTTGTCATAGATTGTTCTATACTTTTTATGGTTCACCACATGTTTGCATTTCATATGCTTATGTCTCCACTGTATACCCATTAAAGACCTTTTTTATTGTTGTTAACCCTTGTTGGCATACACTCCTTTTGGTCATCTGGGAAACGGGGAGAGGAGACACTCACACACTACACCCATCGGGGGATAATTCTGCTGAGACAACCCAGACACCATCCATACAGGACATCACCCTCTGAGGACAAGGACTCACATCAGGCCGTGTGAGTTTTATGTATTGTGACAGAAACCAGGGGATGGTAATAAATTCCGTATATAGGGCTCCCAGGATACTAGACAGTTTCTATCCTGTTTGGCCTGGGAGTGCAGCCTTATAATACATACACTCCATCCCACAGTTTGGCAAGCGCTGGAACTGAGGGATGAGAGATCCAGACCAGAGTTTGTCTGCTGCCTGATTTCTGTCACCTGTCATGCTAATTAGGAATCAGGTATGTAAGACTGATTTCCTGTTTGCTCTGGTCTCTCCACAAGAGCCAGGAGGCTGGAAGGCTGCTGAACTACAGAGGGGAGAAGCCTCTTCCCCAAACAGGTTCAATCTTTCTGTTCATTTGTGTAAGACTGCAAAAGTACCTTGTTTTGTTGTTGGGAGTGGAAAAGCCACTTCCAACCCTGAGTCAGGGATATCTAAGTTAAGTTGTCGCTCAGGTGAGCAGCTTTTGTTTTGATCTGTTTTCTGTTGTATGCACTGTGGCAGTCTCAGTGCCTGGGACTGAATAAACCAGGCATAGCCTGTTTAAAGGAACAGTACGTGACGCCTCATCATTTAACCTACCCTAAAAGACCGTGTTCTAAACAGTCCCGGACAAACGACGGAGCCCCGGAGTAAGCCGTTTGTCACATATGGTGGAGAATGCGGGCAGAACACTAGGGGGTCTGCGGGTTGAAGAACTTTGAAAGAAAAAAAAAAAAAAAAAAAAAAAAAAGTTTTTTTCATCCTCTGCAAACAAGATGGAAGACGTGGTGGGTGCGCTGGTACGCAATGTCGCTGCCCAGAAAGACGTGAATGAAACCCAGCAACAGCTGTTAATAGCCCAGCAAGAAACTAATGCAAACCAGCAGCAGACGAATGCAGCCCAGCAACAGCTGCTAATAGCCCAGCAAGAGATTAATGCAAACCAGCAACAGGCGAATGCAAACCAGCAACAGACGAATGAAGCCCTGCAAAACGCGAATGCAAACCAGCAAGAGACAAACCGCTTGCTGAGAGAGGAGCAACAGCGGTTCGCTCAGGGCTTACAGCAGGAACTCGAGATCCTGAGGGGGACTATCAGTAACCTTCCACTGGCAGCGGCAGCCCCAGTTCCGAAAATGACCAGGGCAAGCCACTAC
The DNA here is from genome assembly GCF_040206685.1 of Ascaphus truei. Lineage (NCBI taxonomy): Eukaryota > Metazoa > Chordata > Amphibia > Anura > Ascaphidae > Ascaphus > Ascaphus truei. The sequence goes on from NC_134498.1 coordinate 28,325,422, forward strand.
CTTCAGAAGATGGGACCCTCGGATGATGTGGAAGCCTATCTTCTCACGTTTGAACGCACGGCACAGAGAGAGGGATGGCCAGAAGCTGAGTGGGCTGGTCTAATCGCACCCTTCCTAAGCGGCGAACCCCAGAAGGCTTACTTTGATCTAGAGCCAGCCGAAGCAAACGTCTATGCAAAATTGAAGTTCGAGATCCTCGCCCGCCTCGGCGTAACCACGGCTGTTCGCGCCCAAAGGTTTCACGCATGGTCCTTCACGATGGATAAAGCCACCCGAAGCCAGATGTATGACCTCATCCACCTCGCCCGGAAGTGGCTACAACCCGAGATCAACTCAGCCAGCCACATCGTGGAACGGTTGGTCATGGACCAGTTCTTGAGGAAACTTCCCTCTGCCTTACGCCGTTGGGTCAGTCGGAGTGACCCCCACAATGCGGATGAGCTTGTGGCCCTCGTAGAAAGGTACAATGCAGCAGAAGAGCACCCGCAACCCACAGTCGTGGAGCAACCCCACTACCCGAGGTTCCAGGACTCTTCCAGAGACGGTAAAAGGGTACCGGGGTTAAGGGGCGCTGAAGAGCGGCGACCCCCTTCACGCAGCACAAGCAACAGTGGTTCGCACACTAAGGGCAATAGCCAACATGGGGAGCCGGGAAAAGGCTCTAAGTGGGACACAGACTATGTACCTAAATGTGTAAATTGTCATGAGAGGGGCCACACAGCAAAAATCTGCCCACTAAATGATGAGCCCATGCAATGCAACAGCGTGGAACCTTATTCGCTGTTGTCCCAATGTATGGGCCCTAGCCCAGAGGACCCCTTGAATAACCATCTGTGGGCATTTGTAAAGGTTAATGGTAAGAGGGTTCGGGCACTTCTTGACTCTGGGAGCATGGTCACACTAGTGTCCGAATACCTCTTGCCCATTAAGAAGAAACAGAGAAACAGTTCACAAAGAGTGGCAATTTGTTGTATACATGGGGATAATCATGAATATTCCACTGTTGATGTTTTTTTTGAAACAGAGTTTGGTTCTTTAGATTTCAAGGTGGGTATTGTACCCAAACTGGCACATGATGTGTTAATAGGGACCGACTTTCCCCATTTTCTAAAAATGTGGTCCCCCGCTCAGAATAGCGCCCAGAGTTCAATAGCGGACCATAACGAAGTATTAGAAGAAACAAATCCTTTCCCTTTTTCAGAAATGGAGGTTGACGAGGGCCCAAATAAGAAGGGGGAAAAGGAGGAGTGCTGTAAAATTCCCTTCCCCATCACTACTTTGGTAGGGAATAACCCAAATCAAGATGTTGAGCAGACACTTACCATCCCAGAACCGGATAAGACCCTCGCTGACCTAGAGGTCAGTCCTGGGAGTTTTAAGAAGGCCCAGTGGGAGGACCCCACATTAGCGGTAGCAAGGGGAAATATACGGGACCAGAATAGTACTCCTGGCCAACCAGATAGGTCACTTGCTTACCCCTACTTCGAGGTAGAGAACGACCTAGTATATCGGGTTGATAAAAGGAAATCAGTTACAACTAAACAATTGTTGGTACCACGGACATTCCGTAACGTAGTATTACACCTCGCACATAGTCATCCATTGGGGGGACACCTAGGGGTGGAAAAGACAAAAGAAAAGGTTCTCCGAAGCTTCTATTGGCCTGGGGTTCTGGCAGAAATTACGAATTATTGTTCCTCATGCCCAGAATGTCAGATCACCGCCCCGTTCAAGGCGTACCGCAGCCCATTGGTACCCCTTCCCATAATAGAGGTACCATTTGACCGGATTGCTATGGATCTAGTAGGACCCCTAATAAAGTCTGCTAGGGGACATCAGCATATATTGGTAATATTAGATTATGCCACCCGATATCCGGAGGCAGTTCCCCTACGTAGCACCTCAGCTAAAAACATAGCAAAAGAGTTAGTAGTTCTGTTTTCCCGGGTCGGGATTCCTAAAGAGATTCTATCTGACCAGGGAACACCATTTATGTCCCAAGTAACGAAAGAGCTATGTAAACTCCTAAAAATCAAGCATCTCAGAACCTCAGTCTATCATCCACAAACAGATGGTTTAGTGGAAAGGTTCAATAAAACCTTAAAGAGCATGTTACGGCGGGCGGTTGATAAAGATGGGAAAAACTGGGATTGTTTGTTACCGTACCTGTTATTTGCCATTAGGGAAGTTCCCCAATCATCCACAGGCTTCTCCCCGTTTGAACTATTGTATGGCCGACACCCAAGGGGTTTACTGGATATAGCCAAAGAGACTTGGGAACACGAGGTTACCCCTTACAGAAGTGTAATAGAGCATGTTGCCCAGATGCAGGACCGCATTGCTGCAGTCCTACCCATAGTGAGGGAACACATGGAGAAAGCTCAAGAAGCACAGAGGAATACATATAATAAGGGTGCTAGGGTCAGAATTTTTTCTCCAGGTGATAGGGTACTAGTTCTGGTTCCCACCGTGGAGAGTAAATTCCTTGCTAAATGGCATGGGCCATATGAGGTCTTGGAAAGAGTGGGAGAAGTAAATTATAAGGTAAGACAGCCAGGTAGGAGGAAACCTGAGCAAATATACCATATAAACCTACTCAAGCCCTGGAAAGATAGAGAAGTCTTGTTAACCCTAGTACCCCCAGGTCCGTCAGAGAATCAAGAAACTGACCCAGAGGTTAGCATAGCTGAAACCCTGTCTGTTCATCAGAAACGAGAGGTTCAGAATTTAGTGAGAAGAAACAAAGAAATCTTCTCTATACGGCCAGGTCGAACTAGCGTAATTGAACATGACCTAGTCTCTGAACCAGGGGTCCGAGTTAACCTTAAACCGTACCGAATCCCAGAGGCCAAAAGAAAGGCTATAAGTTTAGAGGTTAAAAAAATGCTAAAACTAGGTGTAATTGAGGAATCCCAAAGTGGGTGGAACAGCCCTATAGTCTTAGTCCCAAAGCCAGATGGTACAACAAGGTTTTGTAATGACTACCGGAAACTAAACGCGGTGTCAAAATTTGATACTTATCCTATGCCCAGGGTAGATGAACTTGTAGAGAGACTGGGCAAAGCCCGATATCTCACAACCCTAGACCTAACAAAAGGGTACTGGCAGGTTCCCCTCACAGAAAGGGCAAAAGAAAAGACAGCCTTCTCAACCCCAGACGGCCTCTTTCAGTATAAGGTGTTGCCTTTTGGCTTACATGGAGCTCCCGCCACATTCCAAAGAATGATGGATAAAATTTTAAAACCACATGCTCGGTACGCTGCCGCCTACCTGGATGATGTGGTAATCCATAGTGAAGATTGGCAATCCCACCTTCCAAAGGTCCAAGCTGTGCTTGACGCAGTCCGGTCTGCTGGACTAACTGCTAACCCCGCTAAATGCACTATTGGTCTGGAGGAGGCCAAGTATCTGGGATATTCTATTGGCAGAGGTTTACTCAAACCCCAAACACTCAAAGTGGAGGCGATACAAAATTGGCCAAGGCCAGTTACAAAAAAACAAGTAAGGACCTTTTTGGGGTTAATTGGGTACTATAGAAGGTTTATTCCCAATTTTGCAACTAAGGCAACCCCACTAACTGACCTCACAAAAGCAAGAGGACCGCTAATGGTAAAGTGGTCCCCCGAAACCGAACAGGCCTTTAGAAGCCTGAAAGAAGCTCTCTGTGCCCAACCAGTGTTGGTCACACCTGACTTCTCCAAAGAGTTCGTAGTCCAAACCGACGCATCTGAGGTAGGGCTGGGGGCGGTACTCTCCCAGGAGTCTCAAGGTGAGGAGCACCCCATCCTTTATTTAAGTAGGAAACTAAATCCCCAGGAGAAAGAGTGTCTCGCAATAAAGTGGGCTGTAGAGACGCTCAAATACTATCTGTTGGGGAGAAAATTCCGGTTGGTCACAGATCATGCACCTCTTACCTGGATGTGTCAAAACAGGGAAAAGAATGCTAGAGTGACCAGGTGGTTCCTAAGCCTACAACCCTTTAAATTTTCTGTGGAACACAGGTCAGGGCACAAACATGGCAATGCTGACGGGTTGTCAAGGATGCACTCCCTAATATCCATGGTCGCTCATCCCTCGAGGTCTGAGCTGGGGGGGAGGATATGTGACAGAAACCAGGGGATGGTAATAAATTCCGTATATAGGGCTCCCAGGATACTAGACAGTTTCTATCCTGTTTGGCCTGGGAGTGCAGCCTTATAATACATACACTCCATCCCACAGTTTGGCAAGCGCTGGAACTGAGGGATGAGAGATCCAGACCAGAGTTTGTCTGCTGCCTGATTTCTGTCACCTGTCATGCTAATTAGGAATCAGGTATGTAAGACTGATTTCCTGTTTGCTCTGGTCTCTCCACAAGAGCCAGGAGGCTGGAAGGCTGCTGAACTACAGAGGGGAGAAGCCTCTTCCCCAAACAGGTTCAATCTTTCTGTTCATTTGTGTAAGACTGCAAAAGTACCTTGTTTTGTTGTTGGGAGTGGAAAAGCCACTTCCAACCCTGAGTCAGGGATATCTAAGTTAAGTTGTCGCTCAGGTGAGCAGCTTTTGTTTTGATCTGTTTTCTGTTGTATGCACTGTGGCAGTCTCAGTGCCTGGGACTGAATAAACCAGGCATAGCCTGTTTAAAGGAACAGTACGTGACGCCTCATCATTTAACCTACCCTAAAAGACCGTGTTCTAAACAGTCCCGGACAAACGACGGAGCCCCGGAGTAAGCCGTTTGTCACAGTATATTGAGACTCCAGCATATGAGTCTGTAATAAATCCACTACAGTCAGCGTTGAGGGAGAGACACCACACAAGCCCGTGTGAGTCACTGAATCCATCATTTTATGTATTCTTTGATTAGTTAAAGTGGAAAACCAATTATCAACCCCTCCAGCATTATCCTCCTCCTTGCTCCCACCCCCTGCCCTCACCCCCCTCCCCCTTTCCCCCCCCCCTCTTCCCCCATCCCCCACATGTGTATCTAATACACTGAGATTTTAATTCTTTTTTATCCATATCCTTTTATTTCATTCGGTTCCATCGACATCGGGAGGCCCGTGAGGTTTGCGCTGACTATCTTCACACCACAACATTCAAGAATCTAAACACCTGCCTCTACATGTCCATTTCCTCCCCTACCTGTTTATTTAGCCACATTGGTTTTGACTTTTTTCTTTTATACTTATTACCCAAGTGTATATATACACTGATAAGTGTGCTTTTCTAACAATGTTTTAAAGGCCGCCCATTTATCTTCTACATTTTTCCTGCAAACATCAACCCAATATATTACATGTAGATTAGTCCTCAGTTTATTAACATCTGCCTTTCTAAAGTTTTAGGTCTTGGGATTACCCAAGTAATCTGTTTTTTGATAATTTCTTTCAAATGAGACCATGTTATGATCACTGTTACCCAAAGGTTCCCAAATAAATCCCAAGTAACCAAATAACATTTTTTCTTCAGATTTTACTTAATGTATTTGTGTTTGCACACAGCTGTACCGATAGGCAAATGATTAGCCCACATTTCTCTCTCTGCTGCTCTGTGCGGTGACCACTTTCCAAAAAGATAAAGTGGAACGATAAGTGTCTGATAAATTTAGTCTTACACAGGACAAAGTAAAGAAATAAATAACCTGAAGTAAATAAGTAACATTTTCCGGGAGGACGCCAGTTACAATAATAAGTATATTTCATTTTGATTTTCTTGCCTGTTTTGTTAGATACCAAAAATATTATTTGGGCTCTGGTCCTGCTGGAGAGGCCCACAATGCATTGCAGACGGGTAATTTAGTACATCCGGGCTCGTCAACTGGCAGCCCCACAGCCAAATGTTACAATGTTATCATATTAAAGTCTTTGCTTGTGGCAGTCACTGCCAATGTTTATCCTGGAGGCAAGCACAAGCAACAGGCGGTTCCGAGACGCATGCACACACCAGCACGCATGCACACACCAGCACGCATGCACACACCAGCACGCATGCACACACCAGCACGCATGCACACACCAGCACGCATGCACACACCAGCACGCATGCACATACCAGTACGCATGCACACATGCACACACAAGCACGCATGCACCATACACATACAAAAGCACAATAAACACACATCGGAGACACATTCCGCAGATGAGTGCAACATGTAAAAACAAAAATTATATATTTTCCCTAATTACACTTATCATACATGCACTGCACGCACCATGAATGCATCCTATACAGTATATAAACGCATCGCACATGCCCCATATACACATGGACATAGGACACATTATTGCTCCCACTGGCATGTTGCAGCGGATGTGAGTTTGTTAATCACGCCTTTCCCGTATTTGGACACTGTGACCAGTAAAAAATGAGAAGTAATACTGGACATGTATGTGACTGGCATTACCTCTCTGGACATGTATGTGACCGGTATTACCTCTCTGGACATGTATGTGTCTGGCATTACCTCTCTGGACATGTATGTGACTGGCATTACCTCTCTGGACATGTATGTGACCGGTATTACCTCTCTGGAAATGTATGTGACTGGCATTACCTCTCTGGACATGTATGTGACTGGCATTACCTCTCTGGACATGTATGTGTCTGGTATTACCTCTCTGGACATGTATGTGACTGGCATTACCTCTCTGGACATGTATGTGTCTGGTATTACCTCTCTGGAAATGTATGTGACTGGCATTACCTCTCTGGACATGTATGTGACTGGCATTACACTGGCGACACACTTTATTCGAGCTCGGCTAGTCCCACGAATTCGGGTATACCCAGGTGTATTGAAGTTTGTGACTGTTTTCTGCCCGAGTGCATTGAGGTATTTTCCAGGCAGGGATTGAAGCATTTTATTCCCGCTGTCTGCAATACTGCACAGTATATATATATATACTGCATTACAATTCATGAATTTATGCCATCTGGTAGACACGCGAAGCATTGCAGCCTATTAAATCCTAATCATTATCATTTAACAGATCAGCGGCCCGTCAGCCAGGCATGAACCCAGGCTGGGAAGGCAAACGCAACGGGGCTTGTCAGAGGTGAGGAGCGGCGCATTCCAGGTATCTGCCAGGTACATACTGGGTATTTGCTCAAATAAAGTGTGTCGGTGCAGTACCTCTCTGGACATGTATGTGTCTGGTATTACCTCTCTGGACATGTATGTGACTGGCATTACCTCTCTGGACATGTAAGTGCCTAGTATTACCTCTCTGGACATGTATGTGACTGGCATTACCTCTCTGGACATGTATGTGCCTGGTATTACCTCTCTGGACATGTATGTGACTGGTATTACCTCTCTGGACATGTATGTGACTGGCATTACCTCTCTGGACATGTATGTGCCTGGTATTACCTCTCTGGACATAATGACCTGACTGGCATTACCTCTCTGGACATGTATGTGCCTGGTATTACCTCTCTGGACATGTATGTGTCTGGTATTACCTCTCTGGACATGTATGTGCCTGGTATTACCTCTCTGGACATGTATGTGACTGACATTACCTCTCTGGACATGTATGTGCCTGGTATTACCTCTCTGGACATAATGACCTGACTGGCATTACCTCTCTGGACATGTATGTGACTGACATTACCTCTCTGGACATGTATGTGCCTGGTATTACCTCTCTGGACATGTATGTGTCTGGTATTACCTCTCTGGACATGTATGTGCCTGGTATTACCTCTCTGGACATGTATGTGACTGACATTACCTCTCTGGACATGTATGTGACTGGTATTACCTCTCTGGACATGTATGTGACTGGTATTACCTCTCTGGACATAATGACCTGACTGACATTACCTCTCTGGACATGTAAGTGCCTGGTATTACCTCTCTGGACATGTATGTGCCTGGTATTACCTCTCTGGACATAATGACCTGACTGGCTTGCAGGGTTGCAGGATTTCCCTGAGCAGGGAGAGAGCAGGGAGAGAGCAGGGCCGTTGCTAGGGGGCTGGGCAGCGTCCTCCGTCCTTATTTATTGCTGCTTGGTAATGCAGCCAATCAGGAGGAGGTGTCAGGAGCCTGGGGGTGGGGCCAAGGAGAGGTGGAAACTGCATAGAAGAGAGAGAAGTGTGTGTGTCTCGAGCACGTCGCACCTTTCACCCCTGTGTCCAGTATTTTTAGAGAAGCCGCCTGGCAACCCTACACACAGCATACATACATCACATATATAAATATACTCCCACAAACACACATGCACCATATATTTATATACACACACCCCTACATGCACTATATATATATATATCTATATATATAGATATATATATATATATATATATGCAAATATATATCATGGAATTAGATGCAAAGCCAGTTAAACCACTCACAGACAGGCTTAAAAGCTGTGTGAACAGCAGAACATTTGCTTATATGGGTTCCATGTAAATGGATTTCAGGCAAAAGGATATATATATATATAAATGGGCTCCATGTGAATGGATATTCCAGGCAAAAGGTGACACATTGTGTGCTCATTTGCATGTAATTTCCAAGAATCCCTTGCTGCAGTGGAAGTGCTGTGTGCTGGGTGATACTGGTGAAAGGTGGGGTTGCAGATCTGTCTAAGACATGCAAATGAGCATACAGTAATATTTCCATAATTATTTCCATTATATATATATATATATATATATATATATATATATATATATATATATATATATATATATATATATATATATATATTCATATAAAAATATTACTTGTGATCACATTCACATGTCTTAGACAGGTCTGCAACCCAGATTTTCACACTTATCTCCTAGCATACAGTGCTACCACATGCAAATGAGCACACAGTACCACCTTTGTCTCAAGTCCACATTACATAGTTAAACCCTTAAACCAATGCATGCTGCTTTAAACACAACCTGGGATGAGATGCAAAGCAAATAAACCCACTCACAGACAGACTGTTTCAACCTTGTGGGTCTCATCAGTGACAGGTTGGGTGTACTGGCTTTGCCACTTGAGACATGAGTAGGTCTTCACTACACATTATTTAAGTTATGGTGGGTGAAAAGGTGACTAAAAACCCTCCACTGTTTCCTTTTCAAAACATCCAAAACAATTGCATAATGTAATGAAATACTTGAATGTAATACAGACCAGATATGAGAAATACGGGGGCAACCCCAAACTGGGGAGAGGGCATGACCTTAACAAAGGCCCCAACACCGGTCAGCCTTAGTATTTTTGTGCCATTGGTTAACGGGGTACCCTGACCGGGAGAGAGCTGGAGGAGGGGTCTAAAGGCGGGTTTCACATACCAGTGGGAGGGGGGGGAGGGGCGTGAATGGGGGGTGCTGTGCAAGCAAGGTGAGTGAGCCGAAATGTGAAATCTGCCATGATATATGCACACATACAAACAAAAAAAACCCTCGGCCAATTCATGCTAATACAACACCTGTCATATCAAGGGGAAGGGGCTCTGTAAACGATGCCACAGACCTGGAGCTACGCCGGGTACATTACCAATCATTCGGCACCGCCATAGGAATAATTAAAACATACGGGGGGAGCTCTATTGGCTAAAATTGACATAGAATCAGCCTTTCAGCTGTCACCTTTGGCCCCCAGCGGCTTCAGAGTCACAGGGGGCAAATTTGAGGGTGTGTATTACATTTATAGATGTCTCCCCATGGGCTGCGCTATTTCATGTGCCTACTTTGAAGCATTTAGTACTTTCCTACACTGGTGCGACGTCAGTAAGACGGGGACAAGCACAGTTGCGCACTATCCGGATGATTTCTTGCTGGGGGGTTCCCCGCTATGTGACAGGCTGCCAGAGAGTACTAAGGGGATTATGAAGGAATTGGGGGTTCCCATAGCAGAGGAGAAAACTGAGGGCCCAACAGAGATACTCACAGCTGCCACCAGGCTAAAGCTGTCTCACAATATAACCTGGTCTGTAACTGTTACACACGCCTATAATATATATTATCTCTGACTGTGCGTGCGAGGTCTGGTTTATAATGTATACCCTGTTCACTCGTGTAGCGGTATTTGTAACCACGTATTTATTTGTCATCATTACTCTGGGTCCAGGACATACTTGAAAACGAGAGATAACTCTCAATATGTTACTTCCTGGTAACACATTTTATAAATAAGTAAGATACTGTCATTCCTCGGTATAGAGATTGACACGCGGGCGAGGGAATTACGCTTACCCGCGGACAAAGTCAGGAAGCTTAGAACTAGCCTAGGTCAGTTCAGGGAGGCCAGGAAGGTGACCCTGAAACAAATGCAGTCACTGCTGGGTCTGCTAAACTTCACCTGCCGAGTTATCCCCATGGGCAGGATACTTAGCCGCAGGTTAGACAGGGCCACTGCGGGGGCAGGGACGCCCCAACACCGTATCCGAATCACTAGGGAGCTGAGGGTAGACATGGAGGTATGTTCTTTTTTTTTCTCAGTCAGTTTAATTGGGGAAGGCTGTGGGTTACGGACATCGAGACCAGCGACGCCCTGCAGTTATTCACTGACGCGTCAGGGGGCACGGGTTTGGGGCATACTTTAGAGGGGAGTGGTGTGCGGGTCCATGGCCAGCTGACTGGGCAGAGACCGGGGTAACTAAGAACATGGCTTTCCTGGAGTTGTTCCCCATTATAGTAGCAGTGAAGTTACGGGCCAAGGGACTGGCAAACAGGCATATAATATTCTGGTCAGATAATTTGGGGTTAGTTGCGTCAGTGAGCGGACAATCTGCATCATCACCACCAGTGATAAGGTTATTGCGCAGGCTGGTCTTGCAGTGCATGCTGGGGAATATAAACTTTAAAGCAAAACATGTCCCAGGGAAGCTTAATGTAATCGCAGTCGCACTATCTCACTTTAACTGTCCTGCATTTAGGCGGGCAGCCCCAGACGCGCAGGAAAGAGGTTTGACCTGCCCAAATTATCGGTAGCAGTAGGGGCAAAAGGATTGAGTGATTTAGCCTTTCGAAATCATGTTAGTTGGAGCTGCTTTCACCTTTGCCTTTCCTTGGAGCCTTTAGAATAGGAGTAACAAAATGATTGTGTAGTCTAACATGCTCTCTGTCTTCACAGTGGGAAGCACGAGGGCATGGACAATTTTTATTAATAGCATGCGCGGGCGTTTGCAAGCGGTCAGGGTTTAGGGTCACAGCTTGGTGTGTGTGGTGAGTCCCCAGTAAGTGGCCTTATTGGGTCCTCCGGGTGGCGGGACTGCCAGGCCAGTCATCGTCGGGACACCGTGAATACCCGAAATAGGGCTCCATCCGATGCGGAGGGGCCGCCAGGTAACGGTCCCGCTGAAAAGATTGTGCGGGCTGGAGGCGCCAACGCAGGCGGTCAGGCGCTGTACCCCTGGCATCAATCTTAGGTAGCTGGGCTCTATCCTATGCGGGTAGGCCCAGGCGGCTCTGATAAGGGGGACCTAGGGTGAGCGGATGACGGGGCCGTGGAGAGTGTCTCTCGCGGTGGAGAGTTTCTCTCCTGGTGGACGGTAGATTAGGGCGGCTGGAGGAGGGCTCCCCCCCCCCCCCGCCGGAAGATACCGAGAATAGGGATGACAAAGGACTAAGATTATGGCTGACAGTTATTTTCAAGTATTGTTAAAACAATAAAGCTGTGACCAATTTTTACTTCCACAAAACTGTGTCGTCTCAGTTTGTTAGGTGGGGTGTAAGTGTCAGGAATCTGCGTTCTCCGTGCTCCCCACACAGAGCACTCACTTCCCTCGGCGATTCCTCTGCGCAGCGCCGGGCGCGCCCACGCCATCCCGAGCGCACACCTGCACCATCCACTGGCTCTGTCCACACGCGTACACGCATTACGGAGCGCGCTCAGTCTGCACACTCTTATTCCCGTCCCCCGGACCTCAGGCTCCGCCCCCGCACACTGCACGGGCATACTCAGGTTACTAACAAGACTCACCTGGCCTGTTATGCCTGCACCAATCTGCAGTGTCTCCCTGTAGCTCTTCCTGTCCCACACCCGTTCCTAATTGGACCTTCCTGCTTTATCTAGCTCCTCTCTGCTCTCAGTCTTTGCTCGACATAGTCTCTGTATGGAAGTACTTCTGGATTCTCTTAGTGTTTTCACAGGTTCTGACGCGGCTCGTACGACTACCCCCTCTGGCTCTCGATCTCGGCACTCCTTGGACAACGCTCACTCTGATACCCCTCGAACCCGGCTTGGATTACAACCTCTCTCCGCTCTCCACTCCTTGACCTCGGCAAGGCATTCTTCACTCTATCTCTACAACCGGTACCGGCAAGTATTGTCTACCTTACTACACCTGGCCTGGCAACACTTTATACCACACTCCTGACACGCTCCCTTTGCTGCGGGTGCGTGTATTACCACTTCCCCCTTCAGCTCAGGGGACGGGTCTGGTCTGCGGGCAGCACCGGCGTAACAGTAAGTAACCCTCGCGGTAGGTAGGCACACTAAGCCCTTAAGTAAGGCAGAGGCCTGTATGGGCCGTAGCCCACATAAGGGCTGTTGTGCCTGCGAGCTGGCTCTCCTCCCCCCCCCCTCACCATGAGGGTTGCAGGATTCACGCGCGCGCCAAGGAGGGGAGGGGGGGTACTCGGGCGGCCTATTAAAATCCTGTGCTTGCAGGAGCTGCTCACCGAGTTTGTTTATTGGCTTTGCATCTCATCCCATCTCATCTGGCGTTTACTACAAGTAAATATGAGAACAATTTGGTAATGGGGGATCATTTAATTTTTTTTTAATGTATAATCTTTTTATTCACTTTTTTCCTTTTGTCGCCGCTTACCTCACATTGTAAGATATTTCCCATACAATTTAAGTAAGTTTCTTAATCCTCTCTTTTTCCCAATAAACATCCCTGGTACACTCAACTTTGTTAAATATCGACTGTGGTTTCTAAGATAATAATACCAACAATTGTGAAGATCTATCTATCCGGGAACAAGAAAAACAAAAGGGAGGAGCGAGGGGAGTCAATTATTTTATTAGTAGCAAATTTGTTTTATTAATTAAAAAGGATTACAAAATGCAACACTTTAATGTTAATATATAAATATATATATATATATATATATATATATATATATATATATATATTTATATATTAACATTAAAGTGTTGCATTTTGTAATCCTTTTTAATTAATATATATATATATATATTCAAATATAGATAAATACATAACATAATACAAAAAATATAAATACATATATATTCCAATGTTTTTAAAAAAATCTGATTTATCCCGGCGTATATGGCCTGCAGTCCCATAAAGTCTCAATACATTTTAAAAATGTTTTTCAGAAAACCACTGTTCCCATGCACTATCCCATGTTATCGAGTTCTGAATACATGTTAAACATGCTCACCTTGCCAAAAACATGCAATAACTGCAACAATTCTCCCCAAAATGCCACGCACCAATTCCTTATTCAGCAATTAAATGTCCCCAGAAAATCTCTGGTCTTGTCAAATTCACTTAATGTTTTCTTACTTCCCAGAGACTAAATATGACACGATTGCAGGGTTTGTAGATGAATTTTGCAAATGTGCCAAGTTTGGAAAATCTGCCTGGTTTTGTAAAAAACAAACAAAAAAAAAAAAACACTTTGCTTTTTCCATTTGGGATCCTTTCAGATGCGTATTCTTCTGTATAGCAGCTAGTTACACATTCTAATACAACATGAATGGCAGGGCCTGCAGAGCAACTGCTGCTCTTCTACACACAATTACATTGTGTTCCATTTAATTCCCAAACCTACACTTTCATTCCTCCTTCTAACCCCATCAGGGCCCTGAAAGGTACTGCAGGCACCTTCAGCACTGAAATAGTTCTAGAGAATCGGATATACCTGTATATTAGGGGAGAGGGGAGGGGGGAATAAAATTCCCCTATTTACTAGATTTCCATGTCTATAGCTAATACCTTAAACCTTTTGAAAAATGAATCTAAATATTTTTGCCCCCTATAACAAAACAAACCTTTTCCTGAAATCATACACTAGAGACGGACACATTCATTTGTATTCGCCTTGCACATTTTTTTTTGCGGTGGATTTCTCTTAAAGTTCACGTTTTTGAAACTTTTTCCCAGAAGTTACAGTGCTCAAAATGTTCTATAGTTTTGCCCAGAATATCTCCAAAAAAGGCAACATATAAATGGCAACGCAACCTGCTAAATATCATTAAAAGTTTATCGATTTTTTTTTTTAGTGCGAACTTCGAAATTGTTCGTGTTATATTTTTCTAAGAAAAAGAGCAAATTTCACTTGGTTCGCAGAACTCTGATACATAGCGATATTAAAAAAGCACTAATACTGTCAACAGCCAGATATCACGTGTTACTAGACACATGATACATAAAGCTTGGCCCCCTGCAGACGCACTTACCAAAATGCCCTCCTACTGTCTCTGTACGTTCCTCCTACCTACCAATTAGACTGTAAGCTCCTCAGAGCAGGGACTCCTCTTCCTAAATGTTGCGTTTATGTCTGAAGCACTTATTCCCATGCTCTGTTATTTGTATTATTTGTTATTTATATGATTACCACGTGTATTACTACTGTGAAGCGCTATATACATTAATGGCGCTATACAAATAAAGACATACAATACAATCAAGGCTAGGGCGAAAAAATTCAATTCTCATTAAGTGTACTGTATTTTCATATCCTCTTTTAATAAAAGCAATCTTATTTGTTAATAGACATTTTGGGATTATTTAAATGTAATCCTTCAATCACAAGTGGAATTGAACATGTTTCATACAGTAGTTTGGATGTAGCTGTGTATATGTTTGCTGTTCCCTTCTCCATACACTTGGATGTAAGCTCTACATACTGTAGGAAGCTATGTAGTTTGTAAACTGAACAGAAGACCTAAATATTTTGTCCCATGTTTTAGGATTACATATAATATTTTAGTTTTACGTGTGTTTATCCTACACAAAAAATGCCCCATATTAACAATGCTGTCGCCTTTTTATAAGGCCAATATCTGAGCAGTTTCTCTGATGTCTAATACACCGATAACTGCCCACATTCCCTGCCCGTTAACACTTTAAGAGCTAGAAGGACCTGCAACCTACAGAGGTGCCCAACTGTATTCTCCTGCTAGCCTAGGAAAATCTGTGGCTATCTCGCAGAAACGCTGCGACATTTCTGCGTTATTTCTGCAGCCAGACTAATGGCCCATTGGATTAACACAGCAGGTGGTCCCTGCTATTTGCATGGGACTGCAGGGACCCCCCGTTGTGTTAAGCATTAGTCTAGCTGCAGAAATAACACAGAAATGTTGCAGCATTTCTGTGAGATAGCCACCTCTGTATGTCTATATATTGTAATCTCATTGGGCAAGGGGCCTCCTCCCAGTTTGTGCCAGGATGTGACAGTGTGTTGTATTATATTGTATTGTTGCTTCTATGTGTTTCTGCGCCTTTCTAATGCGCTGCAAAATACGGTGGCGCCATATGCATAAAGGATAACAGTAATAATAAAATGGTTCAGGTAATGAAATTAAGTACCACTTTTGTTTCATTGTTGCACCCAGAATACTCGTGCCATTTAGTTGACCAAATTCTAACTCCTCATGGGGTTTTTCTAAAATAAGTCGAGAGTTTTGCCTTGACGTTTAATAAATCAATACATATATTTTTAAATCGTCCACAGCACCGCAATTTATTGATTTGACCAATTGCGTGCAATGCAGTGAAGGGGTTAATCTGTCTGTAAGGCTAATTGTATAAAGCTTTGCAAACCTCCTTGTTAGTTGTCCCTACACAAGAACAAAAAATCTTTAAAAATCATTATTTATATATAGTTCACCGCTTACAGTAGATATATAAGTACTTCCAAGTGCTGGAGGGCCCCCTGTGCAATGTTTTGCAGACTGTTCCAACAGCCAAGGGGTTAAGTGCCAATGAATTAATAATCAAAAGAGAATGGATGAAATCAAATCATCTACAAGAGGTCGCCGGCAACTAAACGGTCAATATCAGTGAATCAATCAATGGCCCATATTCACTAAATGGAGCTGTTTTGGCTTGTCTTAACGGTAAAGCGAAGCCTCCTGTAGTCAATATGGGCCAATGTTTTTTTTGGTGCCCAAGGGTTAATATTCGTAATATACTAGTCTCGCACAGAAGATTCAGACAAAGATGATGACTCCTGATGAAGATCAGACACAGCTATTGTTCAGCACCTGTAAAAATTATTGTGATTGCTTTTTTTTGGATATGAAACACGGTAAGTATACTCAAACCCTGCCACTTATTAAATACCAGAATCATTCCTTACAAAATGTACAGCATTGTAATGTTTTGGGATCAAAATGTAGGGATTGACTAGATTACTATTAATTTGCTCTTTTGGTCAATGGCAAAAACCTTTCTTCGTCGTCTTTTCCGCCATTGTATCAGAAATGCCCAATAAATCGCCCATGCTGCTACTTGGCAGGATAGATGGAGTAAAGTGGTTAGTTTATAGTTTGCAATATCATATAAGAAGTAATGAGAAAGAAGATGTGATCTGAGTTATAGAGGGGTCAGTGACCCAGAAATGGGAATCGGAGACCCTTAACTGAAACCAGTGACTTATAAGTGGACATTTCCTGACGTTTGATGCTTGCCTGTGACTGTGAACCCGTGACATTACCCTAAATGCAGGCTTTCTAATGAATTGCCTTAGTATTTATTCAATGAGAGCTTCAACTCCGAGGCTCCCTACAGTGATCATGTTTACAAAAAGTTAAGATTGTACCCCAAACTCTTTCTTAGTGATATATAAATGATTAGGCCTGTGTATACTTCCAGATATAGCAGAATAAGTTACACAATTTTTTTTAATTCCTTTGCCAGTAGATGATGCCTTTTGGGCCTAAACTGTATTAACCGTTCATCATATCTCTAACTATATATAATTAATATAACAATGACCTGCAACGTGTTACTTTGATGCACCTTTATCGTCCATGTTACATGGTAATTTACATTTAAACCGTTTAATAGGTTTTCAGCTTGGTATCAGTATATTTGGTATTTCTCCCTGAGCAGAGAAATGATTTGATCTCCGGGTCCCACAGAGGCATTAGGGCCTGTGGAAGCTTTGCCTACAGATTTCTTCTGCTTATATTTACAAATTACCTGGGTTTTCATCAAACCCTAAATGCAGCATTTATTTTTAATATGAATATCAGATCAACATGACTATAATACAGTATCTATATAAAAAAAAATCTGATAGCTAAAATTGATGTGTATCTACAGTATAAGGTATGTCGGTTTGGGAAATTTCAATGATACAGATTGCACGTTCACTCATAAATCTATGTATGTGCTGATGGTGAGCACGCTCGCTCATGTTTTGGATGTGGTGTTGGTACTGAAAGTTTGTGTGTTTGGTTCTGCAAAATGCTAAAATAGCATAATAAGGCATGAAACAGCTAGAGACCGACACATGGGACTGTTCTACTGGTTTTAGTTTAACATTTTGGGGTCTTGGTGGAACAAATCTTGTGATTTCACTTACACAGTTTGCCAATCGCTTATATATATATATATATATATATATATATATATATATATATATATATATATATATATATATATATATATATATATATATATATATATATATATATATACTGTATATATAAGCCTCTAGTTTGAACTACTTTTTCACTTTTAAAATTGGATAATCTATAATCATTTCCCCAAATGTACGTAGGCAAAAAACCACATGCTTAACCCTTCCACGGCCAGAGAGGTCTGCAATACACCGCAGAAGGGGGTGAATGGGTTAGTATTACCATATAAAGTCATCATTTTATGACAGCTTCCAAAACAAAGACTTTGCAAAAAAAAAAAACGTGATTATTACAACTACAATTATTTTGGAAAAATACCTGGATTTCTTTTACTATAAATGTCATATAAGCTAGTTGTTGGTGAAACTGAAGATTTTAACATGGAATGGTTGGGCGACTGTATATCTCATAAAAAATAATCTAGGTAGAAAGACAGGGCCATGTTCTTAGCTGTTCCTGAAATAGTCATTTCTTCTCCATTATAACAATATTCCTATCACTAAACTAACTCATTCTGATTTATTTTATCTTTTGGTAATGATTTTGATGCACAGGTATGTATGAGTATGTGTGTAATATATATATATATATATATATATATATATATATATATATATATATATATATATATATATATATATATATATATATATATACACGCCAATTGAATCATATCTTTCTGTTATAAGGAATGTTGAACATAAAAAAGGCATCTATTGACTAAATATTATGGACTTGGCTAAAAACCCCATATCTGAATATTTTTTTTGTAAACTGGTGATACTGATTAAGCATTTCAGTTTCACCCCATTAGATATGATTAAGTGTTATTGTCTTTTTAGAACACTCCAGTTTCTGTTCACATGGGACAAACACTGGAAACCTCAATGAAGCTGATTCAGACTGCAGGCCTAAAACACCATCTCTGCAGCCTATTCTGTTCTATTTGTGTGTGTGATTTGTACATCAATAAATTCAGCGTGGTTTCTCTTGGAACTGTAAAAAGAACATGTCGTACACCCTTTTCATGGTTCTGTATATTTCCCTATAATGGCTCATGTTTAACCTGAAAAATAGACAAATAATACATACATATGACATGATCCTAACCCATTGACAAAAATGTTTGTGTTGAATCCAAATTGCATGATTTTTTTTAATAGGATGATAGCATCTTATCTAAACCTAAATGTTGTAATTATTATCTGTGTAACACCTGTATGTGTGTGGGTTTGTATATCTATATATATATATATATATATATATATATATATATATATATATATATATATATATATATATATATATATATATATATATATTTATTTATATGCATTGGGACATACAGTATACATATAATCCGTGGCATTAACACACGTTGCTATACCTTTGTATTCAGTCTATCAAATCCTATTTCCCCTCACAAGCAGAACATCACAAAAAGCCATAACAAATGAGATTTGACTTGTAAACAAGCAGGACATGCTAAACTGCAAAAGTGTCCAATCCTAAAAACCAGGGTAACACATAGAGGTATGCTGACAATAGTATGTTCTTTATTATTATTTATAAAAGAAATATATATATGTTTTGTTGTAGCAACAACAAAAGAACATTCCCCATTGCATTGTGCGTTTTACCCTCACAACCCATACATAAACAGAATGTCAATGTCATTATTTGTATTTAAATGTTTGATTTAAATCCTAAATTATGAATATATTCTAATATACTGTATATATCCTGATGCAAACTGATAATTAAATCCTAGTAACTCTTGGAGATGAGGCATAAATGTTTTTTTTTATATACACAACACAATTATTCACCATTTTGTAAAAATGTTTATTTGTTTAAATTGTTTTTTTGTTTTTTTTAAACAACAAATAAAATATTGCGTCCATATAAACCCCTAAACTAAAACTGGTTGACAAACAAACATTAACAGTATTTTTTTCTTTATTTTTGTGACACCCATCTCATCTTAAGACATTTTAAACAGAATGCAGAATTTATTAAAAATAAATAATTGGTAACTGTAATAGGCAATTTGAATAAAATTGTTGTTGAAAAAAGCAACCTTTAATGAAAATAGCGTTTATTATACATCAGTTACTAAATGAATAAAGTAAACGATCTTTCTTTAAATTAATAACTTCAAAAAACGTTTAATATACAAAACTGTACAGTTATAAAGTTGGCAGAATTCTCTCGATTGTTGGTGCTAAAATTTAGCTCCAGGTGGAAAAGACTTGGAAATGAAGACAAGAAATGGCAAGGTGGAGGAATAGATGTAAGAGCATTTTACTCTCAGCAACTGCTGCAGAATCAGGACTGCAAAACTGCACAGTACATGAGGGGCCTGAGACTCCTGCAGCAATCTACAGGCTTAAGGGATCCAGTAACAGCGAGGACTGCATTGTGTGTGTGTGTGTGTGTGTGTGTGTGTGTGTGTGTGTATATATATAAAAAATGTGTGATAAATATATATATATATATATATATATATATATATATATATTTATATATTTATCACACATTTTTTATATATATACACACACACACACACACACACACACACACACACACAAAAACACACACACACCCCGTATATATCAATGTATTACTTCCTGGTAAAACATATATATATATGTTTTGCCAGGAAGTAATACATTGTAATTTACCAGGAAGTAGTACATTGATATATACAGTGTGTGTGTGTGTGTGTGTGTGTGTGTGTGTCCACACACACACACACACACACACACACACACACACACACACACACACATATAAAACGTGTGTATGTGTGTGTTTGTATACACGAGAATGCAATATATATAGATATATGTATAATTATGGTGTATTATATATATGTATATATATATATATATATATATATATATATATATATATATATATATATATATATATATATATATATATATATATATATATAATACACCATAATTATACATATATCTATATATATTGCATTCTCGTGTATACAAACACACATATATATACACACACACACACACACACATAGTATATATTGTTTATACAATGATAGTTTAACTCTCAGAATAAAAGCCTTTCACATATTCATCATACAGTATATACATATACATACACACACACACACACACACACACACACACACACACACACACACACACACATGTATACATATGTGTGTGTTAAAATATAGTGAAAGCTGGGGAGAAGTACAGAGATGTGGTTGTGTGTGCTCAGTAACATCACATACATGTGGTTATATGTGTGTGCGCAGTCACATCACATACATGTGGTTATATACATATACATATATTATATATATATATATACATAATATATGTATATGTATATAACCACATGTATGTGATGTGACTGCGCACACACATATAACCACATGTATATGCTCGCAGTCACAACATACATGTGGTTTTATATATATATATATATATATATATATATATATATATATATATATATATATATATATATATATATATATATATATATTCTCGCAGTCACATAACATACATGTGGTTAAATATACTGTATATGTGTGTGCTTGCAGTGAGATCCCAAACCCTTTACTGTGACTATTCCTGAATCCTTCAGCCCTAACTGAGAGCTAGAACCAGATCACATCACTTATTAGGGGACTGGTCTGAAAACATTAAGACACTATATGATTTTTCTTTTGTAATACCCCACAAAATGCACAGAAAGGGGATTTCTAAGCAACAAAACCGAACACATTTTCGATTGAATGGGTGTTTTACTACAGACCTTTCTGCAATATGTCTCTGCAATGTCTCCTCATCTCTGGCAGACACACACAGGGAAATAATCACAGCTCCCCATTTTCTAATGTCTATTTTCACATCAGTATTCACTTCATCTGTTTTTTTTTATTTGTTTGGAAAGTGCCAGTTTATGAAGAGCAAAACGAGAGAAAAAAATATATATTTATATATATAAATGCATAATGATATTATCCTTAGAATAAAAAACAAACTCTTAAATGAAATGTTCAGTATATGGCATGCAGAGGGTGTATAATGCAATGATTATAAAAAACAAAAATAATGTCCAGCCTTTGATTAAATAATGGCTTGTATCAACATAGAGACCATTCAGCCCTGTGTTGAACTAATTACAGATATGTCCTTGTACATCAGCTAACATTGCAAATAAAATGAAAAGATACAATTATCATGGTGGTTGATTAAAGAGATACAAAGTATTCCACAAATATTGTGTACAGGTTGTAGTAAAACACCTCAGACATTAAAAAAAAAAAACAACTCCAGATAATCTCCAAATGCAAATAAAACGAGTCTATTGTAAAACAAATTCACCTGAAATACAGCTGATATAACCAAGGCGCTAGAAGGTTATTCATAGGCACACATCTTTTCTTCCTAGAGACCCCCCCCCCCCCCAAAGAACAAACAAACAAACCTTGCTTTATAGTAAACAGCACTATCAGTTATATTGCCCAGGGTTTGGGAGCATTTCGCTCCTAAGTCTTATTTTGTATGTTTGTTGTTGTTTTTTTTTAATTTTTTCAGCCAAAATCATAAGTTAAAAAAACCTGTTCTTTTCTATTTTTTTTTGTTGTTGTTTTTTTTTAATCCACTCTTTTCCGGTCCTATAGTCAAAGATCGTGGCAAGATGTGTCTGTTTTGACATTGTGAGAATAAATCTCATGCTGTTGCTGATCTCCCGGTGGAGTCATTCTTTTCTCTTTTTGTCTTCTGTTACAGAACCAGACACGAACCACTTCTTTTTCTAGCTGTAGACTGTCTGCCAAGCCGGAGATCTCTTGGGCTGCAGGTTTGGGACATTTGAGAAAATGGGTTTCCAGAACCCCTTTGACACTCACCTCTATGGAGGTTCTTTTCTTTCTTTTTCTGCCCTGAGCAGCTATTTTGTCAATACTAGTAGGGCTACCTGTGGATGAATCTGCCTCTTCTAGCCACTTGTTTAACAGAGGTTTCAGTTTGCACATGTTCTTAAAACTGAGCTGCAGAGCCTCAAACCTGCAGATGGTAGTCTGGGAGAAAACATTGCCATACAAGGTCCCTAGTGCTAAGCCAACATCTGCTTGGGTGAATCCCAGTTTGATTCGTCTTTGTTTGAACTGCTTAGCAAACTGTTCCAATTCGTCTGATGTTGGGGTTTCCTCGTCAGAGTGATCTTGACAATGGTGGGATCCTATATCCCCGTGATCCGTGGTATCCCTCAGCACAGGGTGCAAGCTTTGTGTGGTGCCTGATGGAGGGGGTGGTGTAAGACCCCCATGATCCAACATCCCACTGATTGTGAAGCCGGATTGTGAGTAGACATTTATAGGTTGTCCACTTGAGGTTATCGATGAATTATGAGCTGGACTCGCTCCCCATGCGTTTGGATGATTTGTATGGGGTGAATGTTGGTGGGTAATATGAGGCGATCTGTGATGAATGATAGCCCCCAGTTGGAGATCTTCTCTCCCTGGTTTAATATCCTGTTGGTCCAAAGGACTTGTTGTTAAACTTGTTGACCAAGGATTGCCATCACTTAAGCTAGTCACCCAGTGGTGTCCGAGAGGATGTCCATTGCTGGGAACTCCCTGCAGGTAATCACTTTGGAGTAGTTTTTGAGGATTCCTGAAAGGACTCCCTTGCTGCATGCCCGCAGAGTCTGCATGGACCAAGGAACTGGAACTGAGAATGCTGTAGGGATTGGAAGCAGCTGTAGCCATGGCTGGTGTAGATCCCCTACTAGTTATAATGTGGCAAAGGGAGCAGCTTCAGCCTTTGACATCTACCAGGCAAGGGAGCCAAATCAGCAACCAGTCTGTGAATGACAGCCACTCTAGCCAATGGAGATCTTTCTTCAGCTGGCTAGCTTTATCTTCTGCCAATGGGGCACAAGCAGGCAGGACCCTTCTTCCAAACTAGGCTTGTGAAACGCAGGAGTTAAAATGACTAAAGAGGAAGTGAATTAGTCTGAAGGCTTCATTGGTTACTGCAGGATGAGTGGCCACAGCACGTGTTTTAACTCTTTCCTAACCTCATGCCATGCTTTGTTTTCTCCCATCACAATTCTGAAAAGGGGGGGGGGGAACCCCCCATGACACTGCACAGTCATAAATGCAATAATTCTGATTAATTCGTAGTATAGGAACGGACATACAGGGGCTAAAAATTAGTCCTTAGATTAATTATTTATTTGATGATCTCTGAAATTCTTACTGTGAAGCATGGAAGACGAAATGTAGTGGTGGAAATGATATGATGACATTATCCCTGATTTAATACAAATTCGTTTAGAAGTAACTTGTAAACGTTTTCAATGATTGTTGCTTTTGTTTTGTTTTTACCTAAAGAGATTTATTTTTTAATCAGCTTTCATTTTATTTGTCTTCAATATTAAAAGCAAATAATGACACCCGGTGCTCTAATTAAATAATAAAGTAAAAGAGAATATATCCGTGATCTTAGGTATCATAGACATGTTGTTGCTACCATTCATAGTGAATAATAACACAGATATGCTCTTACAGACAAATACTTCTCTTGATTGCAGGTGCACCGTGGGATTGGAAAGTTTACCTCTTCAACCACTTGGTCACTGTGACTCCTTGTAGCTTGCAATGTCCCTTCACACCAGAAGCTCTGCTCATTTGCAAACAATAAATATCGCACTGTAAAGAGTGAATTTTGATATATAAACAAAATACAAACAATTTGGAAAAGCCTTATTCCATAATAGTGCAAAATGATTGTGTGTAAAATAGATATCTATGTGTGTGTGTATATATATATATATATATATATATATATATATATATATATATATATATATATATTACAGTTACCATTAATATTTTTTAAAATTCCCTTTTTGATGATAACTTTCCAATCCTCTATGAAATCATTATATGGTATATGAATATACGTGAGGGTTTTTTTTTTTTACGGCCACTTACTGTATATCTTTCTAGAAAACACTGGAAATATTTGGTGGGGCTGTAATCAGTCTTGTTCTAGTTAAATGGTACTTATGCTTTCACATTATCTGTAAAAGTTTTGTCAGCCTAATAAAAGATGAGATAAGACCGGGATTCCTGCTTTGTTATTAATTGTGAGAAAGAGGCTGCACCAATGAAAGTATTTTAAATGTGTTTCATTGCTCAAACTGTAAAAAAAAAAATGAAACACTTGTTTAATATCTTTCAAAATCCCCCAAGTTAAAAAAATGACCTTTCCTTGCATAATATTAGAGGTAACCTAGCTGCGTAATTATATTTGCACTTATAGAAGACTGCAGCAGAGGTCCCTTATTGGTTTGAAATTCCATTAAATATATTGCAAGAGCTCCTAGGTTAAGCTTGATTTAAATTTGCATACATTTTCATATATTTAGCAGAAATAAAAGAAGGCTTGCAGCTAGCAGAAAGTCATTAAGGCACTAGTTCCTCTACCAAGACAGATCTAAAGAAAAAGCAAGAAAAAGGAAGGATGCACAAAATATAAACAGAATAAGGTGAGCTGGCCAATCCTTCAGACATGCACCATATCTGTCTGTCTGTGTGTGTGACAATGGGGTCTGTGGCAGCCGCTTAGCTGCTGTGTGCCTGAGCTATTGGAATTGTTTTTTGTTTATATAATATTGCGTTCAGAAAATATAGGTATGTATATTTCCTCAAATTAATGCTCATATCGGCCTTGCATTGGCCACATTCTTAATTGCTGTTTATGTATTTGAAAGACACGTTTAATATAAGGATGATGGTGTATGGTTAGTATTTATCTGTGGTTTAAAGACAAAAATCATGTATGTTATGTAGAATGTGTTTAAAGGTTAAAGCGGACATTTACCTACAGTGTTACATTCCGATTCAGATAAGCATTTACCTGATTGTATTAAAAAATACTAATCATTTTGGTAACTTTATAGATAATATAAACACTTGGCATTAAAATTTCTAAGATGAGATAACATTTAAAATATGTATTCAGTTTGCTAAAGATTAATACTTTGCTATGAATGCGTATATTTTAATGTGTGTGTGTGTATATTATATATAGACACACACCATACACATTATTTAAGTTATGGTATACACACACACACACACAAAACTGAAATGTTATGTCTACTACTAAACTGTCTAATTCAAACCTATGCCACGTCCTGCAAATAAATAATTATTCCAATTAAAATATATACCATCATTTCTCAAATTAAATAAATAAGGCAAATAAGGTTGAGAATATGCATCAGCACGTTTTACATCAGGTACAAACACAAAGAAAACGCTCCATTAAAAATAAAACATGGCTTTAAATCTAGGAGTGGCAAAGCAGAGACATGCTTCTAGATGAAGTTGAATTTCCACATGTGATATTTGTGGATCTGCTGATTATAAAACTATCCCTATGCAGTACATTCTCTGGGTGCTGTAATAAGCTGATGGAGAGGGTTTCTTTAGCTCTGTGCTGTCAGTCTAACTTCCCAAGTGTAACAGATGCCGTTCTCAAGCGGTTCTTTCTGCTGCGTTTCTTTATTCAGCCTCACATATTTCTCCCCATGATCTGGGTTTCCATAGAGAGCGGAATAAAAGGGGGGACCATAGCCGCAAATCCTCTGCCCCATGCAGAATAAAAGAACCTTATTCAATAGACGACCCCGTCTGGACATGGGAGAGAAATAAGTGCATGCAAAGTTACTGTTGCAAGAATGGGAAATGTTGTCCTATTTCATTTAGACTAACTTTTTTTCTGCAAAAGTTTTGCGTACACAATGTGTGTGTGTGTGTGTGTATATATATATATATATATATATATATATATATATATATATATATATATATATATATATATATATATATATATATATAATTTCAGCTTTTTTATTCCTGTATATATGGACCCAGCGTATTTATTAACCTTGTCGCCTTTTGTATGACACATAGACAAGGGAGCAACGGGAATTTACAGCCTACACATTTTTCATGACCTGTAGAAGAGAAATATATATTTGATCCTTAAAAACATGGAATTATGTAGTGTAGAAGACACACACACACACACACACACACACACACACACACACACACACACACACACACACACACACACACACACACACACACACACACACACACACACACACACACACCTTGCATGTTCATGCATAACGTAAAACAGCATGTTTGTTTGTATTTACATAGGAAGCCTAAAGACATTTCAAATATTTGAATTAATTAGAATCATGTCCCCACATTTTGTAAAACTTGACACGTTGTATTGCTTATTTTCTGCAATAAATAAAACACAAAAGACTATATATATGTTTTTATTTTTTTAACCCTCTCACTGTTCATTTGAAGCTTAACAAAGTCTAAAAAAAAAAAAAAAAAAAGGCTTGGGTTGATTGTGTTTAATTGTTTAATACAGCATGAAAACCCCAAACAGCAAGCTGTCACTCAGTGTCATGACCTCTATAGAGGAAGGTTCACCTTCACCACAAGTTCACTTTGGAAGCAGGACACGGGGGGATTGGGGTTGGTGGGAACAAGTGCACACAGAAAACAGAAGAAATCGCACACACAAAAAAAGTAACATTTTGAACATTGGCTGCAGGTCTGTTGCTTGATACAATGAGTTCATGATATTACAGTTACTGGGGTGGAACACAGCTGCTGCCAGAATAGCATCGTTGTAACTGAAAGCAGATCATATCCATTGAACCTGGAGAGAAGTATAGAGCCACTGAAGCTACGCTCTGTTTAAACTAAATAACCATGTATAGTGGGGAGGGTTTTGGTAAATATATATTGTAATGGCAATTATTTCTGTTACCTTTATTAGAGTAGGTGACGTTGATTGTGTATCATCTTTAACACAAATAATGTATAGGGAGACATTCATAAGATGTTGATTGAATGCACACATAAAATAGAGAGGCAGGAAGATGTTGACCAATCCTAGCACACAGGCATTATAAAGGGCTTGCATCTAGAGATCAAGCAGAAGGCTGAATCCACATTAGGATTACAGCTCTCTCTGGATCACAACACATGGAATATCTGTGCTGCAAATCCTTTTCTAAAATATTTTTTTGCCGTTATATATTTGTCATCATGTCATCTTTGTATAGGGCATTTACTCTATATATTATTATCATTGTTGCCTGGATTTTTTTGTTGTTGTTTTTTTTTAATGAATGAAGCTGTTTAATTTAAATATATAAGGTGGAAGTGTAAATGATGGAATCAATGGAAATATTAAAATAGCTCTGTCTATGTTTTCAAGATTTGGAATTCTAGAACTGAGTTGAATGTTAACCATTTAAATACAGGAGGGATGTTTACGTTATACAATAAGTTTAAACTAGGCTTAAATGTAAAAAAATAAATAAATACATTTTTTTTTAGATTCACATATGGAAAGTATGCTTTTCTAAAAACGAAAATAACCGTGCACCTTAATGCATATTTTCTTTGTCATTCAAAACAATACCTAACACACCCAAACGGTTATCTTATTCACAACAAACATAAAAATATAAATAATAATTTAAAAAAAATAACCATATAGGCATTTTATTTAGAATATTAATCACAAGTTAGAGAAATGCAAACAGGATGAATGCAGATCCAGAAATACTTTTGGATCGGTTTCCACAGTGATACTGTAGTAACTAATATTATTACTCATAACAGTCACTTCTCGCCTAACTGAAACATTCAAGCTTTGATTGATGACAACATGAATAATACCGAGTTGGTCACAGTAATAACACACAGCAAAAGTTGTGTTCATGTTTTTTTGACTGTATTGAAAAAAATATGTTCCTGGTTATAAGATGACAAATGGGTCTCCCCTGGATAATCAAAAGAAATGAACGTCATGTGACCTTCCCTAATGTTTTGACCACTTTAAGATGCTAAGGTCTAAATCCATGATCCTATACAGACTTTAACATATTTAATACCTGCTTTCCATTACGCTACTGTGTTCGATATTAATTTGATGATCCATTCATATCAATGTAATGTCATGAAATTGGAGATAACATACATTATTATTATTTTTAGCCTATACTGTATATACAGTATGTAGTCCATTACTGGAATATTAAGCCCATGATGTTACTGTAAGAATATGTTCACATTTTACCTTTTTTAAGGAAGAACGCAGTATGTTTTTGAAATACACTTTTGCTTATATTATACCATAAAAAAAAGTCATTAACATGATACTATTGCTTATAATATATATCAGACATTCAACATGTTACAATGTTGCTTATACAGTGTAACATGCATAAAACATGTTACAATGTTGCTTATACAGTGTAACATGCATAAAACATGTTACAATGTTGCTTATACAGTATAACAGGCATAAAACATAATCCAATGTTGCTTATACATATAACTGATCTCACAATTCATATTTCACAATAAATTCACATTTATTTAGTGAGTTGGTCCTCAGAGGGGCAAGCAACGAATGTTAGGGGAAAGTTTCTGCCCAAATCTGCAATTTGCAAATCCTATTCAGAAAGTAGTGCATTAAGATGCATTACATTCAACATGTAAAGTGTTTTGTTTTTGTATTTGCTATACAGGTATTCTAGATTAAAGTTCGCAAAGACAGTTCTCCTTGGGCAGCACTGGTGTTAACACAGCAACTATTCACATTAGAAGAAAATTAACTTTTCTTCTTCGATTACAGTAAATCACGTGGGATATGATTGCACCAAGGAAAAGGGATTCGTGTCCACCAAAGTATATGGGATGATAAAAGGTTTCTGTGATTTTTGTCAGATGGATATACACGTTTTCCATTGGATTTGCGTGAATTTTCCATGTCACAGAAATAGCTTAATTAAAACGTGCATATTTCTATTGGTTATCAGGGACACAAAATGTGACACGCATTTATGTGTTTCAATAATTAAATCCATCTTTGATAGATTCATGTCTCTATTCATATTACAGACAAGAGAGGCAGACAATGATATATACCAATCAATAACTACAATTACAAATTGCAGGACAACTTTGACCATGGCAGTTCCCTGTAACCTGATTTAAAATGAATATTCAGATTTCTTTTTTCTCCAGCACTAAAATAAAGGGAAGAACGGAGCACGTGTGATCCTAATACACAAAGTGTGGAGGCTGCTATTGCTCCCTCAGCAGCACAACTGATTAACTATTTAATTCCTAACACAATCCTGACAGGAGGTTTATTTTACTGCTAAACTCGGTTTATTTTTACTTTTCTCTTAACTCAACAGAGTTAGACCATTGTGACAACGTATCTCACAGAGTTATCTTGTAAACGTTTTGCACAGTTTCATACAAGACAAACGAACTGCTTTTAGAAGCAACTGGCTACACTAAAAATAGACATAACATTACACGTCTTGTATAAGTAAAACTTCTATAATAGCCTTAGCATATTACTGGGCTTATCTTTTATTCTTCTGCACTTAGATATCAGGTTTAGGTCAATTAGGTACAATTGTTTATTTTCAAGGTATGGTTTACTTGATTTGCATGTCAGATATCTATCTATCTATCTATCTATCTATCTATCTATCTATCTATCTATCTATCTATCTATCTATCTATCTATCTATCTATCTACATGTGTATATATACACACATGTAGATAGATAGATAGATAGATAGATAGATAGATAGATAGATAGATAGATAGATAGATAGATAGATAGATAGATAGATAGATAGAATTGGTATGTGCGCCTAACGAAATTGTCCTATAAAGTTGCATATAAGATTAATCAGTCATTAAAGGGACCACGGTACCAAAACACTAAATATATTTTGTTTATGCATATACCGTAAATATATCTGTGTGTGTGTGTGTGTGTGTGTACACATCCATATCCATAACATCCATATCATTTGGAGATACCTCTAACTGAATTATCCTATAAAGTTGCATATAAGATCAATCAGTCATTGTAGGGACCACCTGTGTCAAAACACTTGTTGGTCATTTCCTTCCCCAGTATTTGTACCTAATCAGACTGTTTTGACGGAAGGACACGTTCCTCATTATCGGCTTGTTCTGGAACAGGTCCATTAGCAGGTAGGGGGAGATCAGAAACATAGATTATGAAATTACAAACCAATCTGCGCTCATATAGTCCAATAATGCTTCTCTTCTAGTGCTGACGCTGTGTGCCCTGCAGAAGGGACTAAATCCTTTAAAAAACTGAAATTACAAGTATCTGATATGGAGAAAATAGAATAAAGTTAGTCTTTTATGACCAGTACAGACGAAAGGAAGTATTCTTTAAAAAAAAATGTGCTATCAAAATGTTCTATATACACTGCTAAATGTATACTATGTATATTAAACATAAATAACAAATGACTTGTGGTGTATGTTTGCTTTCACCCAATCATGTGTATAATCTCTAAATTTTTAGCACAGTACTGTATATTGTCAAAAACTTTCTCTACAGGAATGACAGTAGAATGTGTGTATTCCTGACACACAGCACAACTTTCTCATGGGGAAATAGCAGAGGTAAAATACTGTTTCATGTGTTAGTCTTTTTGGTGCTATTTGAAATCATTTAA
>NC_134498.1:28361620-28374120 GCF_040206685.1 Ascaphus truei
GGTTGTTATTTACGTAAGACTCCCAACTGCAACACCGTGGAAAAAAAAGGATGCAAGACATTGCAACAGCTTTATTGTAGGCAAACTCCAAGGGGGCTACACAATGTTTTACTAAACTTTTCACATCGTTGGGTAGGGCGTTAATGGCATTAGGAGCTTCATAAATCTGAACCCTTAGAGTGCCCTAATTCTGTACGTGTTGTGTCCCCCTGCCAGGGGCTCTTACGATGCACCAGGTTATATGATGGGAACATGCTCGTTTTCTAGGAGTGGCGGGTCTGTTCAGAGTCTCCTCCACTTCAGTTTGGCATCACGGCAACGTTGGTGTCATGTGATGGTGAAGCGGTGCTGGTCTAGTGGTTCTCTGGTGCCTCCGGACCCCCGACACTGTAAAAGTTAGACAGGATGTCTTCTGTTTACCCCTTTTGTATCTAAAGCCCTCTTCCACCTAAAACCATTCTCACTCACTGCCCCATACCTCAGAATACCCTTCCCATCAATATCCGACTGGCACCCTCTCTATCCACCTTTAAGACCTTTCTTATAATACACCTCTTTAACGAAGCGTATGAGTAGCTTCGTTGGCTGATACTATACATCTCATATGCATTGAACGTGGCTCCTTGCAGACACACGTACCAGAACACCCTCCTACTGTCTCTGTAATTTCTCCCTACCTACCACATAGATTGTAAGATCTTCGAGGCACGGGCTCCTTTTCCTAATGCTACTTTTATGTATGAAGGGCTTATTCCCATTATGTCCCGTGTATCATGGCTGTAAAGTGCTATGTACATGGATGGCGCTATATAAATAAAGATATACGTACATACAGGTGGCGTCAGCATCTAATTAACGAAACACCTGATAAGAGAGTAGCGCTTCTTGTTACTCACGGGTGTTCGTGCAGGTAATATTGTACCTCCTCCCTGACCCCTGTCCAGCCTTCCGTAGGGTCCCTAATCTGTGCTCATCCTCTTGTGAAGCACAGTAAGGTACATCTGCGGGTGACTGCTGCTGCTGCTGCCAGGGAGCTCGGGGAGCCTCATTGTTGCACTTATGATACCGTTAGTCAGAACTATGAACAATAAAGAATATATACAGGTTTCATGTTCACATATCACTGTATTTAGGTGTATTTTGTCCACAAACCTTTGTATTTTCAGTAAACAT
Source organism: Ascaphus truei (assembly GCF_040206685.1). Classification (NCBI taxonomy): domain Eukaryota; kingdom Metazoa; phylum Chordata; class Amphibia; order Anura; family Ascaphidae; genus Ascaphus; species Ascaphus truei. The sequence goes on from NC_134498.1 coordinate 28,362,794, forward strand.
TTATTTTACACCGTGATCTGCTTCATGACTTCATTATTTATTAAATATTAAATCCAAAGCGTTGAATGCAGATGTCGCCTGAAGCGCAGCATACAATTAATTTAATAAGAACCCACTTACACCTAAGAGCAATAGGGGGCTAAAAACCACACCTGTTTCCACGCCTGTCCTGCTTTGTATGCTTCAGACTCTAAGTAATGCTAGCTATGCAATATTCACACAAACCGGGTCATACAGTACAGTACATAGCAACACTGCAGCACAGCACCCATACAACACTGATATTGCATCTATTTGCATGTAAAGGCATTTCCCCAAGGTAAGTACACCCCCATAGTTCTTTTAAATGAGATTCCTTTACTTTAATAAATATGGTGCTGTTTATTTCCTGTTATTTGGCAGTCAATAAATACCCTCCGTACTGTTGGTCTGTGTGTTTATTTGTCCCTGGCCCCCCTCATGTTAATAATTACCAATACATGTATAATAAAATGTATTGGAGATCAATAGGAGTACTTTGGGGACGGGTTGCTTTCAACCTTCTCCAATATCGCATATGAGATCAGATCATTGCAAGGAACCCCAACCCTCTCTAATAGCGTGTCTGAGATCAGATACATTGTAAGGAACCCCAACCCTCTCTGATAGCGTGTCTGAGATCAGATACATTGTAAGGAACCCCAACCCTCTCTGATAGCGTGTCTGAGATCAGATACATTGTAAGGAACCCCAACCCTCTCTAATAGCGCGTCTGATATCAGATGCATTGTAAGGAACCCCAACCCTCTCTAATAGCGCTGCTGAGATCAGATGCATTGTAAGGAACCGCAACCCTCTCTAATAGCGCGTCTGAGATCAGATGCATTGTAAGGAACCCCAACCCTCTCTAATAGCGCTTCTGAGATCAGATGCATTGTAAGCAACCCCAACCCTCTCAGTGGCTCAGTGAGTAAAGACACTGACTGAGATTGCTGCAGGGGAGCCTGGTTCAATTCCCGGTGTCGGCTCCTTGTGACCTTGGGCAAGTCACTTTATCTCCCTGTGCCTCAGGCACCAAAAACATAGATTGTAAGCTCCACGGGGCAGGGACCTGTGCAAAATGTCTCTGTAACGCGCTACGTAAAATAGCAACGCTATACAAGAACATGCTATTATTATTATTATATGAATATTTCCAATACAATTGGGTTTTATTATATTTTCAGATACATTTTATTATATATTTATTTAACCCATTATACTATTCTCATGGCCGCAATAGGCCATTAGTATTTTGATATTTTTGTAATAAACCATTTTAATTATTATTTTGATCTAAATTGGGGTTTTTACACAGCCTAAATTGTATTGTGGTTATAAAATCTCATCTGTTTGATATTAACATCTTGTCTCTTCCTTTTTAGATATTTTTGGTAATATTGTATTTTTTTGTAATAATGCATTTTTAAATACATTTTCTGTTTAGATTAAAGTATTATACATTCTTGTTAAAATGTTTTAATTTGTATTGCAATTTCATTGTATGTTGGAGGTTGTAAATGAATTTGAAAGTGAGCACACAGTATTTTCAAACAACTGAACTGTTCAGCATCATTGAATTGATTTGGGACATTCCCTAATAGCGCGTCTGAGATTAGATGCATTATACGGAACCCCAACCCTCTCTAATAGCGCATCTGAGATCAGATGCTTTGTAAGGAACCCCATCACTCTCTAATAGTGTGTCTGAGAGCAGATGCATTGCAAGGAACCCCGACCCTCTCTAATAGCGCGTCTGTGATCAGATACATTGTAAGGAACCCCAACCCTCTCTAATAGCGTGTATGAGATCAGATGCATTGTAAGGAACACTATCCCTCTCTAATAGCGCGTCTGAGATCAGATGTAAATTCTTCTGTATTTGGTTCAAATTACGTGAACATTGCAAGGAACCCTTTAGGGATGCCTGTGGAACCCCCATTGAAAAACAGTGATATATATATATATATATATATATATATATATATATATATATATAAATAGATGTAGATGTAGAAGTATCTGTACCGTGTTAGCCAAGCTTAATAATAAAAAAATGAATAGACGATACCGTTCTGTGGCTAACGAAATGCTTTTATTTGTGCGAGCTTTCGAGATACACTGATCACTTCTTCCGGCGGTGTTACAATGGATAAAGCAAGAAAGGTTTGTACTTAAAAACAGTGCATCCTGGAATGTATTTGACTGAAGCCTATCTCTCCCTCCTGTGTAGTATGAGATTTATGACTTAAGGTGTTAAATGGTCCCTTAATGTTAGTGATGTAAGAGTATGTGTGTGTGTATGTATGTATGTGTGTGTATGTATGTGTGTGTATGTGTGTAAATATAAATTTATAAAGCAGTGATCTCCTTTAATACAGACAGAAAGAGACAAGCGACAGGGTACCTTTGGTGGTCACATATAACCCACACCTAGGAGCCAAACGCAAGATCGCCAGGGAACTACAACCCATTCTCCAGGAAGATACAAGACTGCAATGGGTCTTCCCTGAAACACCCTTATTTTCATACAGACAACCTCATAATCTCAAGAAAATGATGGTGAGGAGTAAAGTATTCAACAGTACACAACTGAATGCTGGACAAGACCATGCCAGGATGCAAGATGCAAAACCTGCGCAATGTTCCACACAGCGGGCACAATACAAATACCACACAGGAATCTGGAGTACAAAATCAGAAGAAGGTTCTCCTGTTCCTCCAGCAATGTCGTGTACCTCATAATGTGCATGAAATGGCCGGTGGGCTGCTACTACATAGGTGAGACGGAACAGGGGCTAAACAAGAGAATGAATCTGCATCGCCACAGTATCACACGCGGAACAAGAGGCAGTCCTGTCGGCGAACATTTCTCTGACTCTGGCCATAAGATGAACGATCTGAAGTTGGCCATACTCAAAGGTAATCTTAGAACACTAAAGAGAGACAGTTGCATGAATACAAATTTGTGCAACTGTTCGGGACACTTAGCGGTGGCCTAAACCGAGACCGAGACCGAGACCGCAGCTTCATGAGTTACTACCCTGACACAATAGAACTTTCTTCCCATGAGTGATAAATGCCATGTCTATACATTCTGCGCTATATGAATGAACACACAGCTGTCTCTTACACATACATATGTACAATGTAATTCTACCCCTATATACCAATAGGGACCACATAGTATCTACACACATTAACACTAATGCAACAACCTCTTACATTTCTACTCCTACCCACACCATTGGTATAAACTCCCACTCCACACACACCTTTTGTAAAGCGTTATATACACTGTGGGCGCTTTATAAAATTATATTTACACACACACACATACTCCTACATCACTAACATCCAGGGACCATTTAACACCTTAAGTCATACATCGCATACTGCACAGGGGGGAGGGATAGGTTTCAGTCAGATACATTCCTGGATGCCTCTTTTTAAGTACAAACCTTTCTGGCTTTATCCATTGTAACATCGCCGGATGAAGAGATCAGTGTATCTCGAAAGCTCACACAAATAAAAGCATTTCGTTAGCCACAGAACGGTATCGTCCATTCATTTTTTATTTTATATATATGTATCACTAAGCAGGTCTGAGCTGGTGAAACTTGAGTCAAATATAGTTTCTATTTGATGTCAATGAAGATGGAATAGCTAACAGAATAATAAGAACATGGTAAGACATACCTATGGCGTCACTTGCTGTACAACTTTTAGATTCAGCCCTCACCCCACGTGCCAGGTCTGAATAGCATGTGATACTTTAATGTAATAGCAATGCTGTACACATCGCTTGCAAGAAGAATTACCTTGCTGCTCATTAAGCTGCAGTGTATTTTGTGAAGCATTATTTTAACGCTGGGTGTGTAAATATAACCAATTTAAGTTTATGGTCTATAATGATGTCAGGTTAAGTACAACAGTGTCAAACATAAACATGCTCCTTTAGTGGAAGAAATGTACATAGCATGAGTTTGCACAGGGATTGTGAGGTCACTGTCATGGTAAAGAGGATTTTTGGACTATTTATGAAGGAGCTGTGTATGTATTTAGAATATGTCTGCATCTTTTCTTGCAGGGTAACAGAGGAAAGTTTGGGATCGGTGCAGCTGTCTACACAAATACAGTAAGTTGTGATCAATCACAAACTAATTAACGAAACATCATGACATAATTACCAGATTAATTCCTTAATGGTTTATGTATTGAAGGTTGGGCTATTTATCAAGCTTTCTAACAGATCACTTATTCAGCAAAAGTAATATCATTAGAGGACAATGTATCAAAGTGTCCTGGCTACATAGTAGGAGTATGTGTGTATATATATGTGTGTGTGTGTGTGTGTGTGTGTGTGTGTGTGTGTGTGTGTGTGTGTGTGTGTGTGTGTGTGTGTGTGTGTGTGTGTATGTATGTATGTATATATATATATATATATATATATATATATATATATATATATATATACATACACATATATATCCCCAGATTTATCACTGAAAAAAGTTCCCATTGAAGTCAGCTTTATTTTCTCCTTTGACATATTTGGCACTGGTTTTTGCTCCAGTTCAGCAGTTGGGAGACTGATGGATAAAGCCTCTCATTGGATTTCCTTGGCTTTTCTTTGCTTGTACAGTAGCTCAGTGCAATTTACTAAGCTTATTTTTATCACTCTACCAATTCAACGATGCTTCCATTGTAACTTTGCAGTTTTGCGTGTATGCACACTAATGAAAATATATATTACAATGTTTTTTTTCTCTCAAATTAATTGTACGTTAATGAGCTTGGCAACATGGAAGTCTGCATTAATTTTTATGGTGAACTTTAAGCTGGCGATGTAAGAACTACAATCCAGGTAATTCTTAAAAATAAAAAAAAGAAAGAAGGGAAATGACATCTTCAGTTCTATTCATCATGCAACTGTAGGAGTGGCAGTTCTCAAGGACCATCAACAGGTCAGGTTTTAAGTGGCCACTGATTGAGTCACCTGTGCTGAATCAGGGATATCCTTAAAACCTGTGACTTGTTGGTGGCCTTTGAGGACGGGAGTTTGCCACCCTTGGACTACTACTATTGAAGTGAGGGATGTGTGTGAACAACACGGTTACATCCTGGTTTACAACAAAAAACAAACAAAGATGCCAAAAGCTTCTTCCAATGTGACAAAAATACACAGTGCAATACCTATATATTCTCTTGAAAAAGGGTCATTTAGTTTAACCCTTTGGCCAAAGCGTCTTAAGCCTGCTGCCACTTTCAACGCATGACTGTTAGCAGGTCCTAACACTACCTGAGTTAAATTTCTTATTTACCTGTATAATTACAGGAAGAATGATCAGCATTGGGTCTGTCGAAACCCAGCAAAATGAAACTGATCTGCCATCTTGGAATGTGGGGAGGGGCAAAGGGTTAAACGAAATGACCCTTTTTCAAGAGAATATATTGCACTGTGTATTTTTGTCACATTGGAAGTAGCTTTGGGCATCTTTGTTTGTTTTTTGTTGTATACATTTAGCCACGCCCACTAGCATTCCTTTGGACACTTATATACATATATATATATATACTGTATTATGTGGTAATGTTTGGGGTTTCTCAGAGCTTGTTGGGAATCTGTGTGTTTACATCCTGGTTTAGCAAATCTGGACACGAGTTTGGTATTGTGCTATAGTACCTACAACACGATTAAATAAAGAAATGACTAGTGAGCTTATTTTTTTTAATAGTTTAGCAACTCTATTAATATGTCTCTTCATATTTTTATAGGTGTCCGCCTTGAAATATCTGCAGGACGGGAGCTGCAGAGGGTGGGGCCAAAATCATCCACTGTGACTAATAGCAGTGTCTCACTCCAAATCCTGGGAAACAAAAAAAGGGGGCGCAGTGTGTCACTTCAAATCCTGGGAAACAAGGAGGTGGCGCAGTGTGTCACTTCAAATCCTGGGAAACAAGGAGGTGACGCAGTGTGTCGCTCCTAATCCTGGGAAACAAGGAGGTGGCGCAGTGTGTCACTTCAAATCCTCGGAAACAAGGTGGTGACGCAGTGTGTCGCTCCTAATCCTGGGAAACAAGGAGGTGGCGCAGTGTGTCGCTCCTAATCCTGGGAAACAAGGAGGTGACGCAGTGCGTCGCTCCTAATCCTGGGAAACAAGGAGCGGGCGCAGTGTGTCGCTCCTAATCCTGGGAAACAAGGAGCGGGCGCAGTGTGTCGCTCCTAATCCTGGGAAACAAGGAGCAGGCGCAGTGTGTCGCTCCAAATACTGGGAAACAAGGAGGTGGTGCAGTGTGTCACTCCTAATCCTAGGAAACAAGGAGGTGGCGCAGTGTGTCGCTCCTAATCCTGGGAAACAAGGAGGTGGCGCAGTGTGTCGCTCCTAATCCTGGGAAACAAGGAGGTGGCGCAGTGTGTCGCTCCTAATTCTGGGAAACAAGGAGGTGGGCAGTGTGTCGCTCCTAATCCTGGGAAACAAGGAGGTGGCGCAGTGTGTCGCTCCTAATCCTGGGAAACAAGGAGGTGGCGCAGTGTGTCACTTCAAATCCTGGGAAACAAGGTGGTGACGCAGTGTGTCGCTCCTAATCCTGGGAAACAAGGAGGTGGCGCAGTGTGTCGCTCCAAATCCTGGGAAACAAGGAGGTGGCGCAGTGTGTCGCTCCTAATCCTGGGAAACAAGGAGGTGGCGCAGTGTGTCGCTCCTAATCCTGGGAAACAAGGAGGTGGCGCAGTGTGTCGCTCCTAATCCTGGGAAACAAGGAGGTGGCGCAGTGTGTCGCTCCTAATCCTGGGAAACAAGGAGGTGGCGCAGTGTGTCGCTCCTAATCCTGGGAAACAAGGAGGTGGCGCAGTGTGTCGCTCCATGCAGATACCTGTATTTGGTACCATAGAAATATAACACAGTGGTGGTGACTGTATGCAAAAAGTCTTATAACTTCCATGTCAGGAACCAGGATGCTGAAATGGTTCAGATCAGTGGCGTAGCTAGATATGCGCGGGCAAAAAAAATGGGACTGTGTGTACTGTATAGGATAGTATTAGCATACATATGCAGAGAGGCTGGGACTGGGTGTATGTAGAACAGGATCATCAGCATACAAGAAGTGGTCTTACAATCTGTGGGCAGGTCATTTATAAAGACAGAAAAACGTAGGGGCCCAAGAACAGAGTCTGGGGACCCCCACAGATAATACTCATATGGATAATGGGTGCAATATACAAAGTAAAAGGGTTTATTCATTAAATTGAAGTCAATGGAAGTTTTGGGAGAGAAAGCACCTGATCAGCACTTGCACATTTTAATAAATTACTATCCCTGTCTACTATGGCTGAAACTAAAGCTTTCAAATATCCCATTTTAATCAGGACAGCGTCGGTTTGCAAAGGACTGTGCAGAAGTACAAATAGTTGAAGAATAACTGTACAGCATTGGAAGCTTGCTAAAGCCCCCAAATATATTCTGTGACATAAAGGAACACAGTGACAGATCACATTGTCAGAGCATCCTCCTTTATCTCTAATGTAAGCCTATCCTTGTGTGCCTGTCACAATCTAGGAAGCTTCAGTCAGGAGGCGCAAACCTGGAGGTATTTATCCAAGTACCCTGAACTGGAGAAAAGAAAGCACAGACTTTACTGCAAGGGCCAAAAGGCCATATCCAGTCTTAGCCATTATAGCTCATCCAGGGCTAATAAGCCATTATAGCTCATAAGGAACTTTATAGGTTAACACAACTTAGTATATATGGGCCAAAATTGTATGATTTGTAAAATAAAACTAATTGTTGGGTAGTGATATTTGTACTATTTATTATGGAAAAAATAGCACTAATCCCAATAATATTTGTTAATATATTTTACATGTTATGGAATTGTTTATCTTCTAATTCATTCTTCATCATCTTTAATATTTCTATTTATATTATCAGCAATTTCTGATTCGTTAGTTGTGAATTAACAACTTATTTCCCCCCCTCCCCCCCCCCCCAATGTACAGTATTGCAAGGTTTTTATCATTGTACATAGCCTTAACACAGGGGTTCAAAGTGGGCAGATAACTACAAACCTAAATACAGTATATACTGCACTTTTTCTATACTGTCTGACAGAGGAAAGCCAGGGTGCAAACCTTAGCACCTTCTCACAATTCGAAATATAATTCCCAATAGATTTTGTTATTGTCCAGTGCAATACCAAAGTGTAATATTATTCTAGGGCTAAATCCAAGGCCTTTTGGACTCTCTCTGTCTGAATTGATATCCTGGTACATACATTCTAAATGTAATACTTTGAGGATTTTCCATGATCTATGTTTTGTTGGTCTGTTTTTTTGTGTTTGGGAAACAGATGATGCCTGGAAGTTTATAAGTGGAGACGTGCAGAACTGTCAAAATCCGTTCCCTGGAATTTCCTGAGCTTTCCTCTCAAAATCCGTTCTGCGGGGTATAATCCGTCCACGGATTGTTCCGGTTTCAATCCGTGCAGAAGAATCCAAAACCGCCATTGGATACAATCCGGACGGATTTTTAAGAATCCAATCCGCGGATTCCGCAATCTGTTGTCGGATTGTTAAAAATCCGCCGTGTGGATTGTCAGTGATCCAAAAAAAAATCCAGAAAAGACGAATGACCCTTTATGAGACTAATTCATGGAAATCCGCGGACCAATGGAACCGGCCGATCCGAGGTGGATTCAAATCCGCCAGAACAATGTGCCCATCTCTATAAGGCAGATATAAACACACACACACACACACACACACACACACACACACACACACACACACACACACACACACACACACACACACACACACACACACACGAGAAGAACTGGTAAAAAATAATAATTTCCAGAAACATTTGTAGGTTTTTAGTGAGATATTTGAGGTTACACTGTTGCTTTTGAGCATTATTGAATGTCACATATTTATTTTCACTGTGTTATTAGATTTTATATCACCATAACTTCGATATTTATACACAAATAAATCATGTATTTATATTTTCAGATACGTTTCAGCACATCTGACACTTAATAACTTTGACTTTTTAATTCCCTTCCTTCTTTCTTTTTTGCTCAAAACATGATTATTTGCGGGTCGCTAAGGGAGAATCGGGTTCACTGCCGATGTTACTGCTTTTGGTGGGCGTACATGGTTAGCATTTGCTTTGGCCCAGCTCCCCCCAAATCTCACCGATTTTGGTATTTGACATCTCAGAGATCCACATTTCCATTCATTGTTACAGTCATAGAAGAAACGGTTGATTAAGCGCCATCGGACGCGAAACGCGTAAGAGTGGTTTTTTTTATCCTGCTCTAATGTGCCAATAAATCTTTGATTTGCTTTACATACCAACCCTTGGTGTGTTTTTCGTTTGTGTACCGCCATTTTTTCCTTCTGTCTCTATACCGGACACCGACAGGAGCACGTCGACCGCGGCTCACCACGAGGGAGATCCTGGAAGTACCTCTCAAGTCTCTTTTTCATTGTGAATCTACAGTTATGGGTTTTAATGGAGACGGTGCACAGACATGATATTGTGACTAAGAGATCCTGACTACATTAGGTCTGTTTCTCACGGATTGAAGACCATGGTTCCTACTGTATTTAGTCACTGTTCGTATACACATTGAAATACAAATACATGAACTTTATTCCTGTTCTGAGGCTTTTTTGGTTTCTCTGGATTTCCTGTGATGTTTGTACTACCCTCTATATGTGAACTGGCAATACCTGTACACCAAGGCAGTCTTTGCAACACTGGTGAACTTTGTTTCTAATTGCACAGCGTGAGTTTTTTTTTATGCGCTGATCTGTTTGTGATGTTCAAACAACTCTGTTCCATTGTAACAGTCCGGTTGGAAGTGAGTGCCGGTGGCAGCACGGTGCTCACGTGGCCATTAGGACTTTCTCGTGGGTCAGCTATTATCACACGTGTTTCAGAAGCCATGCTATTGTATTTCATTTTGTCTTTCTTCTCGTTTGCTTTGCTGATGGATAACTGGGGCACGTAAAGCAGTTTGTTCTCCTTTAATTGCAAATCATATACCAGGCTACGCTTATACCGGTTTTCATGAAATTTTCACAAATGGCCAAACTGCTCAGAATGTTGCCAATTCTGCCACTTTTTGCTAAAATAGAAGTGTATATATACAGGGCCACGCTCAACAATCCTCTAACTGTAGTTTGCTTTTGTTAAATGTAATTTATTTGTATTATTGGGGGAGGGGGGAGGGGGGAGGTGTTGCCAATAACACAAAGCATGGTTTTTACATAATTTCAGCTGTTCACTAAGAGCAGTACAGGTGTGTCCTCTCTAACCGTCGGCCCGTTATCCGTCGGTCCGATTATCCAACGCCAGGTAATGTATTCCGCTGAACGCATTATCCGATGTCGGAACGGATTATCTGACGCTCACCGACGCGGATTAACATTGGATCCGCAATCCACCAGCGGTATATGGGACGGATTCTGGCGGATAACCCAGGACCGCCTGTAATGGGCTATAGACCGATGAAATGTCGAGATTTAAGTTAATCTTTATGCTATCACTATTTAGCTGGATCTGGAGGTAAAAATCCTGCAAACGGCTCTTCCTGCTCAATACATCACCAGCAGAGCAAACGGTGCAGTAAATAAAGCCTTGGTAAAACTTGCTAAGCAAACGTGATATAGTAACTACTAATAGCCCTCTAAGCGAATTAGAAATGTTATCAAGCTCATTAAGAACATATTACAAGTTAAATACTGTATGTACTTGCTTAATATTTAGCACCAAGCAAACATATCAGGAGATAACCTGTGGGATATAGTGCCCATCACCTCGGGTGGTGGACGGTGGGAACACTTACACCTCCATTGTAGGCTGTGAACTACACCCAGGGCCATTATTATTTCAGCAAACATAATAAAATATGTGTTGCTTGTTCAGATTGGGAGACCGTGCCCAATACAGGCGGGTGTGAATGGTATTCTTATACTGTGTGTACTGTGAACTTTTGCCTAAAGATTATTATTTATTGTTTGCTAAATTTCTTTTATCGCCAGTGTGATATAGACCAAGAAACTGTTCTCTATAATCCTGGCGAATTGAGTGGAAACTTTAGAAACAAAGGTTAAATTAAATATATATATATATATATATATGTACAAAAATCTATAATATATTAGCTCAGTACACAAGTGTCATTCTGGTATCAATCGATCAATCAATGTTTTTAGCATGCTGACTACCCAAGGGTTTCACAGCACCCAAGGGTTTTAAAGTAACAATGTATGTCAAGAGTGTTTATAGGTGTTGTGC